>NW_027506934.1:22500-287500 GCF_052324685.1 Brachyhypopomus gauderio | reverse complement strand
GCACAAATGACTGATGTATATGTATGTGTGAATGTGTGTTTATGTAAGTGTACCCAAGACATATGGCACAAATGACTGATGTATATGTATGTGTGAATGTGTGTTTATGTAAGTGTACCCAAGACATATAGCACAAATGACTGATGTATATGTATGTGTGAATGTGTGTTTATGTAAGTGTACCCAAGACATATAGCCCAAATGACTGATGTATATGTATGTGTGAATGTGTGTTTATGTAAGTGTACCCAAGACATATGGCACAAATGACTGATGTATATGTATGTGTGAATGTGTGTTTATGTAAGTGTACCCAAGACATATGGCACAAATGACTGATGTATATGTATGTGTGAATGTGTGTTTATGTAAGTGTACCCAAGACATATAGCACAAATGACTGATGTATATGTATGTGTGAATGTGTGTTTATGTAAGTGTACCCAAGACATATGGCACAAATGACTGATGTATATGTATGTGTGAATGTGTGTTTATGTAAGTGTACCCAAGACATATGGCACAAATGACTGATGTATATGTATGTGTGAATGTGTGTTTATGTAAGTGTACCCAAGACATATGGCACAAATGACTGATGTATATGTATGTGTGAATGTGTGTTTATGTAAGTGTACCCAAGACATATGGCACAAATGACTGATGTATATGTATGTGTGAATGTGTGTTTATGTAAGTGTACCCAAGACATATGGCACAAATGACTGATGTATATGTATGTGTGAATGTGTGTTTATGTAAGTGTACCCAAGACATATGGCACAAATGACTGATGTATATGTATGTGTGAATGTGTGTTTATGTAAGTGTACCCAAGACATATGGCACAAATGACTGATGTATATGTATGTGTGAATGTGTGTTTATGTAAGTGTACCCAAGACATATGGCACAAATGACTGATGTATATGTATGTGTGAATGTGTGTTTATGTAAGTGTACCCAAGACATATGGCACAAATGACTGATGTATATGTATGTGTGAATGTGTGTTTATGTAAGTGTACCCAAGACATATGGCACAAATGACTGATGTATATGTATGTGTGAATGTGTGTTTATGTAAGTGTACCCAAGACATATGGCACAAATGACTGATGTATTTGTATGTGTGAATGTGTGTTTATGTAAGTGTACCCAAGACATATGGCACAAATGACTGATGTATATGTATGTGTGAATGTGTGTTTATGTAAGTGTACCCAAGACATATGGCACAAATGACTGATGTATATGTATGTGTGAATGTGTGTTTATGTAAGTGTACCCAAGACATATGGCACAAATGACTGATGTATATGTATGTGTGAATGTGTGTTTATGTAAGTGTACCCAAGACATATGGCACAAATGACATGTATATGTATGTGTGAATGTGTGTTTATGTAAGTGTACCCAAGACATATGGCACAAATGACTGATGTATATGTATGTGTGAATGTGTGTTTATGTAAGTGTACCCAAGACATATGGCACAAATGACTGATGTATATGTATGTGTGAATGTGTGTTTATGTAAGTGTACCCAAGACATATGGCACAAATGACTGATGTATATGTATGTGTGAATGTGTGTTTATGTACAACACAAAAGTGCAACATAGGATAAATGTACAGAATGTAATTGCCAGCGAGGGTAGAAAGCTGCGACAACATTCCCCCAGAGGACAGAGGTAAGCAGAGAAAGACCCGGGAATCCCACCCGCCCACGGCCCCCCCAGGAGCAGTGGAGTCCCAGGGCCGCACTTCCCAGTGACCCCCGCATGCCCGCCCCCGCAGGCGGGAGAGGGAGACCCCGGACAGCGCCCCCCCAGCCAAGGAGCGCAGGACCAGGGGAACCAGAGGAAACAGAGCCCACCCCCCTTGGGCCAGCAGCAAAGTCCCAGCGCCACTCGCCCCCGGGAACCACCCACCACCCAGCAGGGCCCCCCTCCCGCCGAGGAGCTCCGAGCCGCCCCGGACCACAACCACCCAGGGGAGTGGGCCAACCGCCGCGCCGGAGCACCAAGCCGGGCCCCGGAACCCCAAGGCATCCCATTTAGGATGCACTTAATGTAATACAATTTCTTTGGTGGTCTTAGACGGACCGTTTAAATGCTATTGAAATTATTGCAAAAAACGCAGAGTGCGCAGATCTCTGGGGCCTTTACAACTGCCACTTGCGTCCGTGTTAAGGTCATTTGTAGATGGTGCCTTAGACGTTGCAGTGGTGACAGCAGTATATTTTAAAAGAACACGTTTTTAAAATACATCTTATTCCTGTTTTGGTTGCTAGAAATAAGAATTTGCATATTTTGGCACTTTTAACTTGAAGAAAGAATTCTGAATATGCGAACGTGAAACGAACTTTACCAAGTTTCCTAGTATGCATATGAGTGACTTTTGATCCCACTAAAATTAACTTAAAACTATGTACAGTTATAAAGGAGTGTGTCCTCTTATGGTCCAACAGAGATGTAGACTGTGTGAAAAAATCCGATATTTTTTGCTTCACTATTTTCAACAAGCTAACGTTAAAGTTTCAGCTCGGCTCCGCTGCTTAGCAAGTCACGCTGGTAATTCCCTCATTTGTTGATGGACAGAGACGAACATGTGAGTGGGAGCTACAGCATATCGGTTAACTATTAACATACAAACTCAAAAGAAAATGGTAGATATTTTTCCAATGACAAAAAATCCTCACCCATAAAAAAAAATGCTGTTGCATCACTTGTCGCAACTGGCGAGTGAAATAATTATATTACTCGCAAATTAATATTTTTGGTCGTGATTGAGAATCACTGTTCATAGTTCAATCTAGTTCATGAGCACACAAGGTGTTCACGAGGTGAACATGAGGTGATTAAAGCATATGATTGGATGAACATGACATAAATCACACATGATTTGACAAATGTATATTGGCCTCTCCCCTCATGCCCCATCCTCACACTCAGTACATGGTCCAGAAGAGATTGAGGTTATGAAAGCCAGAGCAGTTCAGGAGATGTAATCTTATCTGTCAGAGCAGAGTGGCACCTCTGACTTTGAAACACCTCAGCAAGCTTCAGCATCAGCAGAAGACACAGCAAGTGATGCAAAGAGACTAAAGAAGACTCTTGGAAGCTTTTTCAAGAGGGCAGTCCCTGACAAGGGAGTACACACAATGTAAGCAGAGCTAAACAGCTACTTACAGTACAGTAACAACTTTCCTCGGGTTAGTCGTTTAGCAAATCTTAATAATAAACCACATGCGCGCGCGTGCTATCTGTTTTGAGGATGAAATATGATCCTCTCACTGGCGCTCATCAGCGCTGGATGGATGACGGCGGTGTCATTTGATTGACTTGCGGGTCATCCCGCCTTCTGATTTTCGGACATTACGTAAAAAAGCTACCTCCCTCCTGCCTTAAGTCCAGTTTGTTTTGGTCAGTTTATGTTTTCAACTTGTTTGGTCGTGCCGAAGACATTATTGCTCCGATTCAATCGACATAATCATCATACAGGTGGTCCACGAGTTACGATTTTCCGTGGTTACTACACATCTCCCATTTACCATATAAAGCCTCGTTTGGACCCAAGTGGTTCTGCGTCGTAAACGGAATTTGGTGTTTGGTGTGCGCGGCATTAGGATAGGCCTTTAGCCTTAGTTAAATGAAGCTACGGATAAAGGTATTTGCCAAAAGGCTAGCTTTAGGAAAGGATAACTGCGTATAGTACGTTATTTACGTACAGAATGTACGTATGTTCCGATTTACACCGAAAATCGATTTACGACGGATCGACGTCGTAACCCGGGGACCGCCTGTATTTCAGACATCGGAAGAACTTCAGAGGTAGATACAAGATAAATTCAGTATTTTATCTTTATTCTGATGAAGTTTAATTATAAGAAAGTGTTTTTTTTGAGCCGGTACAGGTGGTCAGACGATCTGGTTCATCATGGCCGCCTTACGGCGTAAGGTGTAATACATAAACAAAAGCACAAAATGTATGTCCTAATAATCCAACACAAAATATTTATAAAATATTTTATATATTAAAACTAACTATAATCATAATACTTGTCATTATTTTAAACTTTATTTGCATAATTTTTTGAGTTGTCTGGTATCCTTTGATTTACTAACAGTAATGAATAAATAATTAATCATGCCTGTTTTTAACATATTGTGTCTAATTGTGTTAACAGAATCTTTAGGTTACAGCATTTTCTCAGAATATTAATAGAAATTTGTTTTTTTTATTTCACCATAATGAGTACCTGACTTATTTATTATTAATTAATTTAAAGATTAATTATTAAATATTAAAAATATGGTACACTTCCACAACACCCCCCCCCCCCCCCCCCCCCGCTCAAAAAAATGTCAGGCTCAGGAATTTTTCCCACTATCACCCCTGATAATATAGAGGCTGCTGCTGCTTTGGAATCATAAGATTAGACATCTGGGTAAGATTGTGAGACATCGCTGACAAACACGAATAAAATAGATAGCGTTACATTCTTTAAACTGTCCTGCAGCACAATTTATGGTTTGTATGCATGTTACCCTATTATAAGCATGAGCGTTTCCTTCGTGTACATCTCCCATGAAAATCAAACTTTAAATCTGTCTGTCTCTAACATCTCACATTTTAAGCACTGAAAGTATTAGTTAACATGTGTAAAGCTTAAATCATCGCTTACAGTTTATAAATAAGTCAAATAAAATCTATTATTATTATTATTATAATAATAAGTGTAGAGTGTAGAGAAATTGGGCACACTTTCGCTGAGTGTCCCAATGGCAGACGGTGCAATCTCTGTGGGGAGGCGGATCACCTATTTAGAGATTGCCCCAAGAGTTTTGCCAACAAATTAAAAGCAGCCGATATGGCCGTCCAAACAGCCAGACGTAAAATGGCCGACATGCAGCATGGTCGGCAGCAGGGCCAGGAAGAAGGGGCGGGGCCAGAGGTTTTGGCGGGAAATCAGGAGGAGGCGGGCAGGGGGCCAACACAGGGGGAGGAGGCAGAAGGGGCGGGGCAAAGGGCTAGGACACAGCAGGAGGGTGTGGGAGAGCAGGGGGAAGAAGGGGGAGAGGAGCAGGAAATGGAAGGTGTGGGAGGACGCAGGACTGGGGGAGGAGGAGGAGCAACAGGAAGACAAGGTGAAGAGGAAGGTGAACAAAGAGAGGAAGAAATACCCCTTAGGGCAATAGTGTTGGAGGGAATGGAGGTGTCTGGGGAAGGCAGTACGGGGTCTCTCCCAAATGCACAGGCTGCAAAACGACCGGCGGAGTCCCCCCTGCCACGACGAGGACGAGAACAAAGAGCCAGACGCGGTACAACCACCTCATCGGAGGAAGACCTGCACCAGCTCTTCTCCAAAGACTCTCCAACCAAGGTTTCCTTTTTAACATTAAATTAAAAGCATCCACGCCGAAAGCCCAGCAAGAGACGCCCTCTGCTGGGCTTGGGGCAGTAGGCACCTTTTCACAGATAGACCAACTTTTAAGGCACATAAAGGAAGAGGAGATCTCACAGGAAATTATGTGACTTTCAAGAATGTGTTCAAGTGTGTGTTTGAAATGATCTTAGTAGACAAAAATGTGCTTTTATAGGAAACATAGACATATCCTTGCTTTTATTATGTTTTTACTCTTTTATCTTTGCTCAATGTCTATCAGCCCCGTCGACAGGGGGGGACAACCGGGTCTGTTGTCCTGGGCCCTAGGGCCAGGGGGGCCCATCAAAGAGCCCAGCAATTTATTTTTTATTTAAAGTCTATAATTTTTAAATAATCTTGAAATCTTTCATTAATATAAAATTATGTACTCATAATAAGCTCGATGGCTCAAATATATATGTTTTTTATCTATCTGCATATTTTCCATTAAGTGCATACACCCCCGCCTCCCACTGGAAAATGGTTTGATCCAGCACCGACTGTAGCCGGCCGGTATCCGCCCAACAGCGGGAAATACAGTGGTGGGTAGTTAAAGTAAATACAGAAATCTGGAGCGCAGAAAAGAAAGGAAAAACATTTACCTGACGAATTTTAAAGTTGCATTGTGTTCCAGGTTTGAAAAGTGCTGGAACTTAGGGTAAAGTACTTGAAAATGCTTGAAATTGTAACTACTTCGTTTCACAACAAATAGCTGTCTGACTGAACAGTTCTCGTGAAGACGTTAAGATTGGGCGTTTTGAAAATAAACAACCATTAAATAATGTGATAAAAAGCGAATTATTTCGAATCATTTCGAGTATATGTATAAATATTTAACTTAAGTAAGTTTAACGTGCTGGAAAATATTGAAATGGACCTTTAAAGTGACGTACACGTGCTTTAATTCCACCTTATAAAGGTTTATGAACCCTACAAACATGACTGTTCATTGCGCTGAAGCGCGGCGCGCGCGAAGTTACAAAATTCGAGAGGTGCACGACCTCGCGAACCGACAGCGCGCGAGGCCCTCGCGCACGGGCGGAGCCACTGCGATTACGTCATTTTCGCGCGAACCCTCGCGCTGGGGGGGGGGGGGGTACATGAATCTTTCTTGTCCCGGGCCCCAGCAAGACTGTCAACGGGCCTGATGTCTATCACTATCTCTACTATTAATGTGAGAAGTGTGAAGACACCCGTGAGAGCACAGAGCATATTGTCCTTTTTAAACTACTTACCTGTTGATATTTTTTTACTACAAGAGTGTGCCATCCCCTTTTTAAACACATACAGAGATTGGGAGCAGAAATGGTCTGCTGGTCCCTCTCTTTGGAGTGGCTCACACTACAACCGGGCAGATGGGGTTGCAATCCTCATCAAGAATCCTGGGATACAGGTTCATGGAAGCACGGTGGTGAGAAATGGGCGGGCCCTTTTGGCAAACCTGACTTTTTTAGGGGAGGGTTTTAATGTTCTGTGTGTTTATGGTTTTAATGACAAACATGAGCGGGTGGAGTTGTTTGAAGATCTGCAACCCCATATGTTAGGAAATGCGCCATTGATAGTGGGTGGGGATTTTAATTGTGTTTTATCTAGTAAAGACAGGAAAAATGTGGGGGACAGTTTTAAGTTAGACAAATCATCGGGGAGACTGAGGGCTTTAATTCAGGATTTTAAACTAGAAGACTGTTTTAGGAAAATACATCCAGGGGAGGAGGGCTTCACCTGGCGCAGTGGTGATGGCACCAAGGCCTCTCGTATTGACTATATTTTAACCAGAAACTGTCCACCCAGGGATGTGACATTGACTCCTGTCTTTTTTTCTGATCATGTTATGTTGTCTTGCACTATGTCCTTTTCCACGGGTGTGACAATAGGGAGAGGGCTGTGGAGGCTAAACTGCTCCCTTTTGCAGGATGAGGTTATAGCCAGGGAGTACAGGGAGCAGTATGGCCTCTGGCAGACTCTCCAGGACAGTTACACTTCACGTGCACTATGGTGGGAAATGGTCAAAGGACGGACAAAGACCTTTTTTAGGGAAAGAGGGATAGAAAAGAAAAGGCAGCGAGAGAGGCGCATGATGGGGTTGCAGAAGAGGTTGCAGCGTTATTTTAAACTTTTAAATCAAGGGTGGGATTTTGAAGAGGATATAAAAGCAGTAAAAGAAGAAATGGCGCAACTGGCAGAGGAGGTAAGCAGAAGCGTCATTCAACAAAGTAGAGAACGAGATCAAGAAGAAGGGGAAAAGTGCACAAGGTACTTTTTTAAGAAGATTTTATCCAGAAATAAAACTTTCACGAGTATAAAAGAGGGGGAAGTAGAAGCAAGACAGGATAAAGACATAATGGGAATGGTGGAGACATTTTATGAAGAACTAAGGTAATGGAGGAAGTTTTGAATTTTATAGATAAACAGGTAAAGGTTCCAGAAGTTTTAATTAAAGATTTTACAGTAACTGAGATCACAAAGAGCCTGAAAAGTTTTAAAAAGGGAAAGGCACCAGGGGAGGACGGTCTCCCAGTAGAATTTTATGATGCCTTTTGGGATATTTTAGCAAATGACTTATTAAGTGTTTTTATGGAGTTTGAAGAATCGACCCGATTGCCGGACAGTTTCAGAGCAGGGACAGTGATTCTTTTACACAAAAAGGGGGAAAGGACAGATCTTAAAAACTGGAGACCTATTACGCTTTTAAACCTAGATTGTAAACTTTTTAGTAAGGTTTTAGCACAACGTATGTCTTTAGTTTTAGAGGACGTGATCCACTCGGATCAAGCCTGTGCAGTGCCCGGGCAGAGGATCACGGACAGCTTGATCCTGATACGTGACTCCATCTGTTTTGCGAGAGACAGAAAAATGCGGTTGTTGGTTCTAAATTTAGATTTTGAAAAAGCCTTCGATCGGGTCTCGCACCAGTACCTTTTTAAGGTACTGCAAAAGATGGGCTTTCCAGGGAGGTTTTTAGCATGGGTGGGGTTGCTGTACAGTGATGTCACCAGCAAAATAATTGTAAACGGGCACCTCTCAAAGGCGTTGACTATTCGCTCAGGAGTACGGCAGGGCTGCCCGTTATCCCCGCTCCTGTTCGTAACAAGTATAGAACCGCTGGCACAGATCTTGAGAAGGGATCAATGGATCAGTGGCCTGACTTTACCTGGGGGACTGACCGCGACCTGTTCACTCTACATGGACGACGTGACAGTTTTATGTACGGATTTTTTATCTATTCAAAGGACTTTGGAGATGACTGAGTGGTTTGGGAGGGCAGCAGGTGCCAAATTAAATAGGAAAAAATGAGAGGCCCAGCTTTTTGGGCCTTGGGGAAATGAACAGGCACGGGCAAACTTGGAGGTAAATTTTAAAGACTCGGACATGAAAATTTTAGGACTGAAATTCGACAAGATGGGGAGAGGAAGTGGGAATTGGGTAGAGACATTAGGGAAAGTGAAAAAGAAGTTGGGGTTTTGGGGACTCCGGAAGCTGACATTGGAAGGGAAAATCCTAATTGTGAAAGCTGTGGTGTTACCATTGGTTTTATTGTTGTGCTCCATTTTCAGTCCACCAAGAAGCTTTCTCCTAGGCATGGACCGCGCTGTGTTCTACTTCCAAGTGGGAGCGCCTCAAAAGGGAGGAAGTGAAGAAGAGAACAGAAAATGGAGGGAAGGGGCTCCCAGACCCCCACCTGTTTTTAGGCAGTAAATTTGTTGCCTTACATGTGAAGTATGCCACATCTGTTTTAAAAACCAAAACGGCCATTATGTCAAGATTTTGGTTGGGCTCGTATTTGCAGAGACTAAAGATCTTAAACCCAGATCTTAGAACACCGGTGTCTTTTAAGTTATCACATGAACATGATTTTATTAGGAAATTTTTTATGAAATATAACTTGGAAGGATGTGGGAGAGAAAAATTGGAAGATGCTAAGGCTCTGGTTTATTTGGTGCAGGATCGGGAGGAGGTGAGCCGGGTGGTCGGCTTGACGAGGGAGGAGGCTCGGCGAGTGTGGAGGAACGTGGCCCACCCCGCCCTTCGGAATCAGGACAAGGACCTCTCCTGGATGGTGGCCCATGAGATCCTTCCGGTCAGGGCGGTGATGCACTCCCGGGGCATGGGGGCAACGGCAGTATGCCCACGGCCAGGCTGCGGCCAGCCTGAGACCGTGCGGCACGTGTTCTGGGAGTGCAGCGTGGCCAGGGACCTGTGGGCCGCGATCGGCCCCCTGAAATGCCCAAGCCTGCCAGCAGGGGAGGTCCATCCGCTAGAGTACCGGCAAGCGGTACTCGGGGTGGGCCAGGGCCTACACCAGTTACCAGCCAAGGACTTTGAACTGCTCTGGCTCACCCTCAACAGCGTGAAGGCCGCATTATGGACCTCCCGTAACCTGCTGGTGGGGAAGCACGTGACGGTGCCCCTCCACGCCCTCATAAAGCTGGTAACTGTAAAAAACGCTGCAGGTGGCACCGGGCGATGATATTCGGAGGAGGGGGCCGAGGCCACACGCAGGGGGGTCCCTGCCACCATCGACCCGGGCTCCCGCCGACGTTCCCTGAGGGGATGTTTGTGCCTGAGAGGGGACAGCGGGCAAAGGGAAGGAGCTCCGCTGGTGCCACAGGGGAGAGGGGCCTGTCGGAGGGTTAACGCCCCCCATACCGCCCCCTTCATCTCCACCCCCGCCACCTCCACCTCCCCTCCCTGGGCCTCACTCAGATATCCCGGGCCCTTATCGCAATACATTGGGGGTTTAAATGTTTATGTGTTTTATGAATGCTCATGT
Organism: Brachyhypopomus gauderio; assembly: GCF_052324685.1. Lineage (NCBI taxonomy): Eukaryota > Metazoa > Chordata > Actinopteri > Gymnotiformes > Hypopomidae > Brachyhypopomus > Brachyhypopomus gauderio. The sequence goes on along the minus strand of NW_027506934.1, from coordinate 277,298 downwards.
GATAGTTTAAAAGGTTTTGTGTATTTATGTTCGACAATAGGGGGGTTTATCAATCATGATGTCTTTTTAGAACCTTTTTACAACAATGGTCTTTATTTCCATTTTAGCCCTGTTTTCAATGGTCTTATCGCCTTGATTTTACAGCTGACATGCTTGTATACCTGTGACGATCCAACATCTGAGGGATCAGGTAAAAGACACGACTGCGAGGAAGATGAGACCGGAGAACGCTCAGGGACCTCAGAGAGAGGAGATAAAGACATTGTGCCTAAACATAGACTCGAGACTCGTTTACGAGAACGACGAGGCATGCTGATCAAAACCTCCTTTATTCAGACATTTAACAGGACACAAGACTCAAGAATAATCTACTGACGCTCACGCCACAAAACAAGAAACAAGATTAACAAAACTAGACCACTGAAACGAAAACAACGAATATACATGGACAAAACTTTACATCACGACAATGACTTGAACAACTAATCCAGATAAACATTTTAGGTAAGAAGAAACTATCACCATGTAGAACACAAGACGTACATAATATGAACTCTTACTTCAACACATCACTACTCGACGGACAAACAAACAAGCACATTATCAATACATGATCCTATCAAACATCCAGACGTACGACACGATGAAACAAAACTAAGAAACGTCAACGATCATACACACCATCAATCACTGAACACATACATAAAATACTCAAATCACATAAACCAGACAAGACGTTCACAACTATATCAGGAGACAACTCGCTACTTGCATCAGACATACCACGGAGCAGGATTACGGTTTTACCAGGAAGTTATCATACACACCATCAATCACTGAACACTAATACATAAAATACTCAAATCACATAAACCAGACAAGACGTTCACAACTATATCAGGAGACAACTCGCTACTTGCATCAGACATACCACGGAGCAGGATTACGGTTTTACCAGGAAGTTACAAACACACAGAAACTTCTAATGATCAAACCTCTAACGCAATAACCTAAAAAACTAGCACATAAGGACGCAACAAGAATAACCCACAACTACTGAATGAAAGACTGCGTTTAAATACATACCAAAGAAATTGAAACAAGACACAGGTGAAATCAATAACAACCAAAGGGCAGAACAGGGCGTAGAATTAGACATAAAACAAAACAAAGAGACACAGAAAACATGGAAAGGAATGCAAACTGATCAATCAATGAAGGACATGGTATAACCGTGACAATACCTTTGACAGTTTTTACCGCTTGGCTTTTAAAATCCCTTTACCTGGTTTTAAAACTGAATGTGATTATCTATGCACCCTTTTACTCTATTCCTTATTCTATTCTTTATGTTTTTATTATTTATTGTACAAACCATTTTATAAACCTGGTGGTATACTATTGAGTGCATTTATAAGTGTTAAGGGGATGAAGGCAAAGGAGTGGCAAAGACTGGACAACACAGAAAACAGGCCACACAGTTGGTTGTAAAATTCTTTTATTGGATGTGTGATTGTATTTATCTGATATGATACAATAAACAAAGTCAAAAGAAAAAAAAATTGATGCACTGCTTGTTGAGTTGGTGTTCAATAAAAGAAGCAATTTTTCTTGCTTCTTCACAAAATATTGCGCAATGCTTTGCTAAAGCTGTCATGTAACATTTTAATGCTGGTTTTATATCAGAAATTAATACTGTAATAAAAATATATGGCAGTTAAGCATTACTAAAGAACTTCAAAAATTAGTCCTATTACATAAATATTAAAAGCCAATAGAGAATGTGGTGCTACATTGTTGTAGTAAAATCTACTAAAGTACACTGAGTAAAATCTAATTGTATTATTCATGTACATAACGTGTTGCAAAGTAAGATTTACTGAAACATTTGTAGTTAATACACTGACAATTATGAGTAAATATTACTTGAATATATGCTTTGTTAAATTTACTTGCTTTCAGTGGTAAATATTACTTTAGTATCACTAATAAAAACTGTAAGGAGATGCAAGTAAATTTTACTAAAAAAAATGCCATGTTAAATTTACTTAGTATTTCTGTGTGTAAAACGTGTACTAGGTTTTTTTAGGTAAACCTCACTCCATATTTTTTGTAGTGCATTATGCAATGTGTAGTGTACCCAAAATATCCAGACATGATTATTCAATGCAAAAACATTTATTTTAACTCAATGTTTTCCAAAATTAAAAAAAATTAAATTTAAACAAACAAAATCTCTCAAACTCTCACTCTCTCACTCACTCGCACACTATTTGCCGCACTTTCTGGAGCTGGAGGTGCCGTGTTTGTCTTTATTCTTCAGTATATACATGTCGAAATCTTCTCTCTCACTATTTAAAGAAATCACTGTTAAAATAATTGAATGACTGAAAAAACTGTTTCAGCATAAGTCAGGAATGACTTTACAACTAGCATTAAGCATTACCATACCTTTGAGTATACACTGGTCCAAAGATGAACTTGTTTTCTGCCTCATCCAAAGAAATGTTGTGTAAAACGGACAAGGCAAGAGTAATGGCCTATCATAGAAAAAGAAGATAGATAGCATAAGAAACAAATACTTGCTGACTTTCACTAATACCATATTCTTAAAAATTCACCTCAGGCATGAGTACATCCAGGATAAATTTGATCCTATCCAGCGAAGACAAGACAGTGCATCTAGTTAGTAGGTCATTCAGGTAGCTATAGAGCGAGTCAATCTGCTCTTCGTCTTCAATATAGGTCATGACTCGTTGTCCTCTAGGACTCCTGAAATTGTCTATCCACTTGGATGCCACTTGTCCACTTATGACATTCTACAATATAAAAAAAACACCAAAAAGGGATGAATATTTTTAAAAAGTACTGAAAGACAGATACCTTATCTAAACTTTACATGCTGAACAATATGTTGGGCTAAAACATACCATCAAATGTTCATCTGCACCATGGATGTTTGTGATGAAGTCCAGTAGCAATGCATTTTCAGAATTTCGTGCAGCCCTGCTTGCATCGGCAGCCTCACAGATTTGCTTCTCTCTGTGGAAAATGTTCACTTTCCTTGAGTGAAAAGAACAACTGACAATGCATCTTTCACACAGGTGTCAAACCTGTCCACAGAGGGCTGGTATGGCTGTAGGTTTTCTTTTCAGCAAAATAGGAGCTCAAGTGAACAGTGGTTTAAAGATTGATACTGACTTTTACCAGTGGAATAAGGTGTGTTCTTGTTTTGTAAGGAAACCTAGAGCCACACGAGCCCATTGAGGAGTTTTGATATCCGTGATCTACTAAAATGAAATTAATGTTCATGATCAAAACCTGCATTAGTTATTCCCGTAAAACAGACTAAATGAATACTCTACTAAACAACATCCGATATTATGTTGACCTTTTAAAGTTTCCTGGTTTTACCTTGGAGCCGAGGATGCATCACTGTCTGTTTATTTGCAAATAAATTCTTTAAAAGTCAGACAAAATTATTTTCTCAATTTTGTCTCTCATAGTTGAGGTCTACCTATGATGTCAATTACAGGCCTCTCTCATCTTTTTAAGTGGGAGAACTTGCACAATTGGTGACTGACTAAATACTTATTTTCCCCACTGTATATCTTGGGCCGAGGTCAGCCCAAGGGTCCATCACGTGCACCAGCCCATGGGTCCATCACATGCACCAGCCCATGGGTCCATCACGTGCACCAGACCAAGGGTCCATCACGTGCACCAGTCCATGGGTCCATCACGTGCACCAGCCCATGGGTCCATCACGTGCACCAGCCCAGGGGTCCATCACGTGCACCAGCACCAGAGAGGTCATAGTGAGCCAGGTGTCTCGGTGTGTGTGTGCAACACACGTCCATGTTGAAGTATGTATGTAACATACGAGGTGCATGTGTAACATACGAGCTGTGTTGGTAACATGGACACCTTGAGTGTTGTAACACCTCTTTGGTCAAGTTCTAACTAATCTCTCAAGATTCACGATGAGTTCCAAAACATTGATTAAATAAGAATAGTGTCTCCTAGTCCTCACGGTTGGCGTCTGCATCATTGCTCTTGTCTGTCTTGGATCATGAGGAGAGGATCATGGGTATTGGCCTTTACAGAACACAACACTGGTCTCTCTGGACTCAACCTGCTTTTGCTTGTAGCCACTTACTTGATAAGAGACACACAGAAGTTTATATTAAAGGGTATTAAAGAGTATTAAAGAGTATTAAAGAGTATCCATAATCTGCACCCACTATCGGTACGTTTGGAAACTGGTCAGACAGTAAACAAACACCATTAAACAAAGATCCACAAAGGCTTGCAAACTTCTGAAAGCACATGGCACAACCCTGAACGTGTCTTAGACTTACATTTGCGTTACATTTACATCATACATAATTTACATTTAAATTTACATTTACAACATTTAGCAGATGCTCCTGCACCGCGGGAGCCTGGGATACACGTGTTGGTAGATGATGGTAGATCCTTACACTACAGGTACAGGACAGTTCTGTTTGCTTTCACATAGTAGAGGCAACTAGCTATAGAGAATATATTAGAATATGCTAATTTATGGTAACTATAAGTTCCGTGTACATCAGGCATGAGTACCTGGTTATAAGTCCAACATGGGTTGCATCATCTTGCTTCAGTGCAGGGTATGTCAGAGTACATATCGGCTTGCATGATTACTGTTACCATATGTAGAGCGTACAACACGTGACAGCAGCATCTATAACTATACTTTGATCTGTACAGGTTTGATTCAAACAATGTCTCAGTGGACAGGCTATAATCTTCTGTGTTTTAACTCCTGTTAAGTTTTATTATTCTGCAACCCTTTTACACCAAACACAGAACAGGCACACCTGCCTTCAGTGGGTGTTTTATTTTGTCACACTATAAACTTTCAATTCCAGAGGATTGAAACATCTAGTTTCCTCAAACGTAATTTAATTTTAGCACGCTATAATGGAAGTAAACACACCTGGCTTCAGTAAATGCTATTTCTTTTCGTCATGCAACTTCAACTTTAACTTCCCCTTATAAAACTTCTGTTTACCACTTCTGGTGAGTTTAATAATCTGCTTATTTGGAGGTTTATTTATTTATTTGAGAAACTACTTGTGTGTGAATTTAAATATGCCACAACAACACCTCCTCCAACAACACAACACCTCCCTCCATTAAAAAGCAACACAGACCCAATCACTTCAGCACCATGGACAGGGACCAGTTATAAACAATACATTGTATTCAATTATGTCTCTACACTGCTCTCCATTATAAAGCAATACAGAAGCACCACAGACAGGTAGAAGGTATAAACAAACACTCTTGTAGTCAGGAACTACCGCCGGTCTTCCAGGTGAACATTAATGAGGTCATGACCTCACCACCGCCCCGTCGGTCTTCCAGGTGAACCTTAATGAGGTCATGACCTCACCACTGCCCCGCCGGTCTTCCAGGTGAACATTAATGAGGTCATGACCTCACCACTGCCCCGCCGGTCTTCCAGGTGAACATTAATGAGGTCATGACCTCACCACTGCCCCGTCGGTCTTCCAGGTGAACATTAATGAGGTCATGACCTCACCACTGCCCAGCCGGTCTTCCAGGTGAACATTAATGAGGTCACGACCTCACCACTGCCCCGTCGGTCTTCCAGGTGAACATTAATGAGGTCAAGGAGAACAAGGACAATTCAAATGTCCCCACGACGCCATTATTGAGGTACAGAGATACATCTGAGGAGAACACACCAAGATCACAGGATCCACTACAGTACTGGAAAACACAAAGACTAACTTACCCTACCTTAGAAATTTCATTGCAAGTTTGTTTGTGTACGCCGTCATGATCAGTGCCAGTGAAAGGGTGTTCACAAAAGCAGGAGAAATGATTTGTAAACAGCACAATTGCCTCAGCCCAAAAATGTTAAAGCAGCTGATGTTTCTAAATAAAAATGTGTGAATTAACTTTGTTCAGTCTGTTTTCAGTCTTTATTGACATTGATTGCAATGACTTTAAATCCAGCAGATGTCACCATTAAGTGAAACAGCAACACAGTTTCAACACAGATGGCAAATGTGCCAAACACCCAATGAGGTCTCATCTGCCCATCACTACCAACATGGAAACAAAGCCATGAACAAGCAAACGCTACAAATACACATCATGCAGTCTGAAGGAATTGAAGAAATCTGAAGAAATGCTCCCTGAGCAACAGTTTTTGTGACTAAAACCATATAATATAATCATGTCTGCACGTTTGTTTGCTGATGTCTTCCCCCTCATTTCTGCCCTTTTGCAGTTTGTGCCTGTGAGGATTTTTTCTTCAACTGAATATAAATGGTGTCAGAGTTTCTCAAGAGCCTCCATGTAATGACTGATGGGCAGAAACCTTCAACACAGACGCTTGTCCAGTTTTGTAAAGACTGACCTTTTGATCTTTACACAATGCACTCTAATCTTTACAGAAATTACTAATAGTGCAGTTTTGACACATTGGAATGTCTGAAGTTATTCAGCTCTTAGATCTGAATCAAAAGGGACCAATGAAATGAAATGAAAAAAAAAAATGAAATGTGCCATATTTGTCAATTGTGATAAAAAAAAATAATATATGAAAAAATAATGAATTTAAAAATAATAATCATGTGAGTGTTAAAGATATTGGAAGAAAAGATTGTGATTATAATCCTGGTCATTGCATTGGTAACCCAAAACTCTACCACTAAACTGTGGTCCGAGTGAACAGAGAAATAAAGAAAAGAAAAAAAACCTCCGCTGACAGTTTGGGAAATAGGGACAAAGGACGCCAGGAGAAAATCTGCTATCAAACGCTGAGGACAGATTAACACAGAATAAACTAATTTCCCTTAAATTAGTAAAAATACATTTAAAAAATCATTTCCTTTATTTTATATTTTTGCAAAGTGGTGGGAGATGAAACTCGAGAGAGACAACTTGAGGGAGAAGAGGGAGAACTCGAGCAGAGCAAGAAAAGCAGCTCGAGTAAAATAATCCCCAAAGCTCCTACCAAAATTACCAGCCGGTCTACACACCGGAACTCTGAACAAAGACTCAGCAACGCGAGTCTGTTTTCCCAGCCTTTATATACCCTGAACATCAGATGAGGCTCATTTGGGTTTATTACCTCAGAAGCGCCCTCTGGTGGCTGATGGTGGTCTAATCCCAACGACCATCATTGGTCATAACAGGGCTGTTGTTAGTGTTGGTCTAGCGCAGGGGTACTCAACTAAATTTGTCCGCGGTCCAAAATTGGCAGTATTCGTAACGGAGTGTTTTTTCAATAGCCCTGAAATAAATGCTCCGGTTTAAAATTAATTATCCCGTCAAAATTAATAAATATGGTTTTTTTTTTTTTTTTTTGGTCCGTATCCAGTTAATCAGGAATGAGATTGGGTCCGAACACCAGAACAGGTTTTTAAATAACTTTAAAAACAGCATATAGAGTACTTGATTTACTTTAGATGTACTTACTGACTTAGTACAGTCTACGCAGGATTACCATTTCAAACAACTAAATACCGTAAGTGCCGTAATTTAGTTCTCAACAACTGAAATTAACAGAATGTGAACCATCTTAACATCACTCTTGATTCTAACTCAATAGAATATTATAAAGAGTTTGTAGTTCAGGTGGAAGCTTGTTCTGCCCCAAGCCGAGCAGCACTCTTTGAATGAAGCTGAACGTGTTCTTCAAGGCTTTAGGGTAATCCAAGTGTAAAACATATACCAACCCAAACAAGAGGCACATTGGTTGAGGTTCTGTAGATTGTCCATTACAATACCTGCCTCAACAATGATGGCAGTAGACACTGGGTCAAGATGGAGATGATCTGGACAGGGAGGAAGATGATGATAGTCAATGCATACTTGCATCTAGGAGTCATCACTGTCTGAACCCTTTGTAAAAAAATAAACAAAAACATTACAACAAGAAAACAATGATGGGCTTGACTATTTGACACATCATCTGCCCATTAAGCTGTTACTTCATAGGGGCCTGTATTTAGCAGTTTAATCAACACCAGTAGCCCTTCAACATATTAGACCAGGTTAGACATGTAATGAATAAAATGAAATCCAATGTGAGGAAGACTTCAATACTTCTTTTTTTGCTGAGAGCTGTGATTGATGTTCATGTTGCTGGTGAAAATTCTGACAATTAGAACAGATGGCAAAATGTGACTCATTTTCATCTTCTGACACATTCTGTGTGAAATAACTCTTGAATAAATTTATTAATGGTTGAATTTAATTATTGGCATGCACTTAAATCATGTTCAGTGTGTAAACGCCTTTAGCTGTATGGTTAAATCATCATACGAGTACTGCTAGTCTCCCAGCTTATGTGAAGTGAGAAAGACACGTCACCATCTCTACGTATCTGAACGACTTTTGAGGGTAATTTCTGCTTTATTTCTTTGATTATAACAATAGAAAGACAGGATAGATGGGCCCAGAGGCCCATCGGGGACAGGAACCCGGCGACCCGGAGGGGGTCGTCCATGCCGGATCCTGTCCCCGCGACCCGGAGGGGGTCGTCCACGCCATTCCTGTCCCCGCGACCGGGAGGGGGTCGTCCACGCCGGATCCTGTCCCCGCGACCCGGAGGGGGTCGTCCACGCCGGTTCCTGTCCCCGCGACCCGGAGGGGGTCGTTCACGTCGGTTCCTGTCCTGTCTGCCCTTGCGTGCCCCGGAGTGGCACGCTTTGAGGGGGGGTACTGTCACGTAGGGCTACGCCCCCTTCTCCTCGCTGTCACTCCAATGTCTCTGTTCCTCGTGGTTCTGTTGTTCCGTGCCCGTTAGCCCCGCCTTGCTTCTCTGTTGCCCCGGTTTCTGTCTGTCTCCCACGCCCGTGTCATGATCGTGGTCAGCTGTGTCTTGTTATGTTCCTTGTATATTAGTCCCTGTTTCTCCCATGTCGGTATCTGTGGTTTTGTGTCTCTGTATTCATGCCATTGTTTCGTAAGTACTTGTCTTCGCTGCTCTGTGGTTCTGTTCCCTGGTTCTTTCGTTTGTTCTGAGTTCTGCCCGTGTTTTGTTTAAGTATATTGTTCAGTGCCTAGTCCTGTGTTTCGTTATGCCACTCCGTGTTTCTTGTTCGGACTCCCTTTCGGATTTGACCAACGCCTTTCTGTTTGACCCTGAGTTTGATATTCCCTTTATTAAATCTCGCTCTCCGCAGCGTTTGTGTCCGCCTCCTCACTCCGCAGCGCGTGCTGCATTACATGACCAATTGTTTTTTTTCCGTTTTTAGGTAAGATATATTTTTAAATTCACATCATACATTTCCTAATTGCAAACACAAAAAGAAATAAATACCACTAGTAAAAAATAAATTAAATTATATTCCTTTCAACTTAGGATTTCTTGTAAATACCAAAACGATAGGGCATTAATCAATAAAAAGGCATAAACATTGGCATGTTGTGCATCTTAGCTTGTGAACATCTGAACAGGAACAGGTCCACGCATGAACAGATTCACACATTTTTGCTGAGTGCTTTAAACCAATAGATTCAGGAGAATCAATGCAAAGGCCTCTGTGTGTTTGTTCCTTTAAAGGAGCGTTTGATTGCAGTGCAGGAAAGTGAGTGTGTCAACATGCTCAGGGCTTAGGCCCCGCCCTCTTTTTGAAGCAGCGTTCCCTGCAGCTGAACAGACGCTCTGACGGTGAGGATGTAGCTGGAACACAGCAGACATCTTGACAGTTCTGCCAGTGTTGGACAGCACACTGCATTCTCTTCTCACCAAGTCAGTGGATTCTCCTTCTTGTACAGGAGATGTTCTCCAAAATACATCAAGACCTGTGGAATAATTGTGACAACAAAAGTATTAAAAATTTTACTGTTTTGTTTCTTTACATTTTGCACTACATTTATTACTGTTGAGGAAGGTGAATGGGTTTAAACAGTGTTTTACTCACATGAGGTTCCGGGTTGCGAGAGATACGCTGGCGCGTTTTGGCTGCCGCTTCTCCCCCGGGAAAAAAAATACTTTGTATTTTATAACTTTGTATTTTATGCATTTTACATTTCTCACCTGAACCAGCGCTGTGTATGGCATTTTGTACTGGATTAACTGTGCTTGAGTCCTTTGGAATTACGTGGTGTGGCTCTGAGTGTTCTTGGAGTGGAGTATCTGTCGCTAGGTGTTTGCGGAGCACCGGTGAGGCTATACAACTGCTGTGAGTAAGGGCCTACGCTTCTTCCGGGCTATGTGGATTATTTTGGGAGTATTATTGTGTCTGTTGGGCTGTGACGGCTGCAGCTACCATTGTGGTCCCACCATGGTGACGGGGATGATAAAGTACTCCTTCAGTGACCTTCTTGCGCTTCGGAAAGCACAGTGTAAGACTCCTGCTCCGCTACTGATGCATCGACACCTCGGCATTTTGCGACGACCTAAATACTGTCATCGGGGTCGTGGTCGGTCTTACAATTTTAGGCAGCTCCCCAACAATATTCCTTTGATGTGGGCCTCGCGACGCCGGAAGGTATCATATGCGGTGGCTGGGTTAAACAACCAAATTAACAAACGGAACCTACACTACATATCAACAACTGTCCCGGTGCTGAGCGCAGATCTTAATCTTAATCTTAAATGTGCTCTGTTCAACGTTCGTTCCTTAAATAACAAGGCATCGTTCATTGCAGATGTTATTCTGGAACATGACATTGATCTGCTTTGTCTTACCGAAACCTGGCAGCAGCCTAATGAGTATTATGCTCTCAATCAGGCATTGCCTGCACATTACAAATACATAGACAAACCGCGTTTAACTGGTCGTGGTGGAGGACTTGCAGTAGTTTACAGATCTAACCTTAAAATTAAATCTGTTTCAATCTCGAACATGACATCGTTTGAGTGTTTGGCTATGTTAGTCTCTGCTGCTAGACCCGTACTAATTGTGCTTATTTATCGTCCTCCTAAGCTAACTTCGGTTTTTATGGCTGAGTTTTCTGAGCTAATCTCTTCACTTGTCTCTGTTTACTCTGATTTGTTACTGCTTGGTGATTTTAATATTCATATTGATTCGGGTACCTGTATGCTTGCCAAGGAATTCCTAAATGTGCTTCAGAGTTTCGATATTGCTCAGCACGTCAACTTTCCTACACACAAGAAAGGCCACACCTTGGACATTGTCTGTTCTGTGGGTAAATCTCCCTTTAATTTTAATAGCATTGATCTATGTGTGTCTGATCATAAAGCTGTGTTGTTTGATTTTCCACTGTCACGACCTCTGCGAGGGCTGCACCAATCACGCCAGATTACATTTCAGAACCTCAAAAATGTTAGTCCACTGGCTGTTATGGAGATGTTCAGACAGAGGACTATACCTGAATGTTTGAATCCGGATCTGCTAGTGGCTCACTATGATGAAACACTGTCAGATATTCTGAATCACCTGGCACCTCTCAGAACTCGCTCTGTATCTTTTTCTCAGCCTGCTCCCTGGTATACTACTGAGCTGCGCAAGGTGAAAGCTGTTGGCCGACAGCTAGAGCGACTTGTAAAGAGAACTGGCCTGACTGTGCATGCTTGTGCTTACAGGGATCATGTCCTGATTTACAAAGAAAAACTGCAGGAAGCTAAAACACTTTATTATTCTAATGTTATTCATAGTGCCCACGGTAATCCCAGAGCTCTGTTTCAAGCTGTTAATAGGATACTCGGCCCTGTGAAGAGTTTTCCTTTAACTCCGTCGTTTGAACTTTGTTCTCGTTTTATGGATTCTTTCAATCATAAAATAGACACAGTATACTCACAGTTTCAGTCTACTGTGAATGTGTTGGACACATCTCGACCATTCTCGCAGTCCAGTAGCAGTTATTTTGCGGCTTTTGGTGCTGTGGATCAGCAGTTGGTTGCAAAGCTTATGACGACCTCTAGGGCAACGACATGTCAACTGGATCCCATGCCAACACAATGGGTGAAAGCTTGTTCTCCGTCTGTCTGTCCTCTTATTACTATGGTCATTAATGGTTCACTTAGCTCAGGAATGGTTCCGGCATGTTTGAAGCTGGCAGCCATCACTCCAGTTCTCAAAAGACCTGGCTTAGATCCCGAGAATTTGGATAATTATAGGCCCATTTCGAATCTCCCATTTCTCAATAAACTGTTGGAGCAAGCAGTAGCTGTGCAGTTAAAGGAACATATTGAATCCTGTGATCTGTTTGAAGTCTTTCAGTCTGGTTTTAGGAGAAACCACAGTACTGAAACTGCTCTTGTTAGGGTGGTGAATGATTTGTTGATGGCGGCTGACCAGGGACTGGTTAGCTTGCTTATTTTACTGGACCTGACTGCAGCATTTGACACAGTGTGCCATAGCCTATTGCTATCTCGGCTTAAAAATATGATTGGCATAACTGGAACTGCGTTAGCATGGTTCACTTCCTATCTCTCTGACAGGCAGCAGTTTGTTTCTATTGGAGGTTTTAAATCTGAAATTTGTTCTGTGTTACATGGAGTCCCCCAGGGCTCAGTCCTTGGACCTTTGCTGTTCATTTTGTACCTGCTACCTCTTGGTGACATCATTAGGCAGCATGGGTTGCAGTTTCACTGCTATGCTGATGATGTGCAGATTTATATCTACACAAAACCTGCCCATAGCTTGCCTCCTATTGCCTTGTTGAGCTGCTTAACGGATGTTAAGGCATGGATGATGGAGAACTTCCTGAGTTTGAACCATAGAAAGTCTGAGGCCATCATAATTGCTTCTCCTGCTACAGTTAGGAGACTTGGGGACACCCATGTCAGTATTCCGGGTTTGGTTGTTTCTACCTCTGCTGAGGTAAGAAATCTCGGAGTCACGTTTGACTCTACGTTATCCTTTGAGTCACACATTAAAAATACATGTAGGGCAGCCTTTTTCCATCTTAGGAATATATCTAGGATTCGCCCTTTCCTTTCTTTTGCTGCTGCTGAGACCTTAATTCATGCATTCGTCACTTGTCGACTGGATTACTCTAATGCTCTGTTGTATGGCCTCCCTGCGCGGGCTTTGAGCAAGCTGCAGTATGTGCAGAATTCAGCTGCAAGGGTGCTTACCCATAAAAGATCTTGGGAGCATATTACTCCGGTACTGTGTCACCTTCATTGGCTTCCAGTGCAGTATCGCATCCAGTACAAACTGCTAGTGTTGGTTTTTAAATCCCTGCATGACCTTGCTCCTTCCTACTTAAGTAGGTTACTCCAGCCATACTCCCCGATACGTACGCTTAGATCTTCAAGCCAACACTTGCTTGTGGTTCCGCCCTATAAGTTAAATTCCACTGGGAAAAGAGCGTTCTGTGTCGCGGGTCCGATGCTGTGGAATGGGCTCCCTGATGAAATGTGGGCTTGTTCATCTTTAGATATTTTTAAAGCTGGTCTTAAAACTCATCTTTTTAAAGTGGCTTATGGGTGAGATTTGAAAATTGTAGTGTTATTCTATTTTTATGCATATTTATTTGTATTTATATTGTATTTTATTTTTCCTGTGTGTACAGTGTCCTTGGGTGTCCAGAAAGGCGCTTTACAAATAAAATGTTATTATTATTATTATTATTAAGCTGCTCAGAGAGTTGAGACATTAAAACTCTGGTCTGTTCCTTTGTTTGTTCATGGTGTGTGTGTCAGAGAAGGAGAAGGAGGAGGGGCCACTGCTTGAGGTCTGCTAACTCCAGCCTGACCAAGGCCAGTGTGTCTACTGACAAAACTTTTTGACCAATACCTGCTTCCTGAATATATATGTGTATAATCATTTAAAGTCACGAATGTTGATATATCTAGTCCAGTTTCACATTTAAGCTGTTAAAGGAAAATTTTCAGTTTGGGGTTTAATAGATGCATCTCTTGTTCTGTGTATGTAAGATACTACATGCTGTGTAGTCTTTTTATAGAACAAACCTTGGCAACAGATTGACTAGTTGATGCTTTAGTTACTTGAGGCTACTTTGATTTAGACTCTGTAAGGAGTTGTAGGTGAGAGTTTATCTCTGTGCATTGGTTACTTCTTATTTGAGTTGTATTGGAGATCCATTTGTGTTTATATGGTGGTTTGAGGTGTATGGGAGTTGTGCATTGGTAATGAGTAGGTGATTGTCTTGCAGTGGATGAGAATACCATTGGTGATAGTGGGTCTGTAGCTGGAGGCTATGCTTTTCCCTTGGGGTTGTTTTTCTTTCTAGGATATTTGAAGTGCTTTTATTTACAGTTTGATAGAGTGATCGGGAGTGACCAGTATTGTGAATGTACATTAATGTGGTTTGATTCCTCTGGAGTTGGCAAATTGTGTTCTTTTTCTCTTTGATTGCAGCAAAATAGTGGCAAATAAATTTAATAAATTGATGGGTTAATTGATTAGTTTTAAATACTTATTGAAAAAAGGAAGATTAATAAATAAGTATGTAAATAAATTTAAATAATTGAATTAAATAAATTTGAAAAAGAAAGAGGCGGGAAGTCAGTAAATTTTTAAATAGTCTTAAAGGAGTCTCAGTATTTTTAGTCAGTTTAACTTATAATAAGGGAATCAAGGGAGCTGTTGCAATGTCGGATAAGGACAGTAAAGCGGTAAAAGTACTTACACCTGTTGATGTAGTACAGAAGAATAATCCTTTAGTTAAAGGTATTGCAAAGATGTCAGAGAAATGGAATAAGCGTTGGCCTGATATAGATCAACCATGGCCACTGGAGGGGACCCTTAACCCGGATGTGATCAAAACAATGCAAGTGCTTGTGTCCACATACAAGGCAGGACAAAAGAAGGGTAGGAAAGGTAAACACCGCAAAGAGAAGAGACATGCAGAGCTTGAGTTTCTCCAGTTGTTCGAAAAGGAAGGACAGAAGATGATAAAAGTTGCAAAGGAAAAGAGAGAAAGAAGTGCAGAAGATATAGCAAAAAGTGAAAGAGAAACGGAACGGCTGACGTCAGAAATTGAGACACCTTTCTCTCACACGGATCTGGTAAAGAAGCCCCCTCCCTATGAGAAGGAAGCGAAGTTTAAGGAAATCTATCCTCAGCTCCCAGTGATCAGTCAAGAAGGCGTCTATAATGTCAGAGATGAAGATGATAAAATAATAGAAACTGGACAAGCAGAGACAATTATCAAGATGAATCTGAGTTCTAAAAGCAAGAAGGAAATGGTAAGTCTGGAAACTAAGGGTAAAATGAAGGTGAGGAAGATGAAATTTGAAGATGTTGAAAGTGACCTGGAGGAAATCAGGGGTGGATATGACCCTGAGGTCAGAAGAATGCTGGAAAGAGCGGAAAGAAAGGGAAACAGAAAGTGGAGGAAAGAAGATTCAGAAGATGAAAGTTCAAATGAAAGTGAGAATGGAGACAGCGATGGAGATATTGAGTGTAGGAGTTCTTCATATTCAAGAGGGTCTTATCTGGCAGCATCTAGTACTGGGACAAAAGAAGACAAGAGGAGAGCCTCAAGGGAGGTTGAGCGACAAGGCTCCCTAAGATCAGAAGCGAAATATGTATTGCGCTCAAGAAAAGGGAAGCGACCTGAGAAGATGTGTCCAGTCATCATTCGAGGGCAGAGTATGGAGTACAAGCCCTGGCAGAATACTGATATGTCAGACATACTTGAGAAGTTGCCTACTCTTCAAGATGGAGCACATCCGTGGATTTCAAAGTTGGAAGAGATCATGGTGGGGACGCAGCCTGCCATAGGAGACATTAAGAGACTTTTGGCTAATCTCCTAGGGGTTCCAGCTATGGAAGAGATCATATTGAAAGCTGGACTGAATAGATATGTGGGAACTGCTGTGAATGATCCTGAGTTGTTTTCTGCAAATAGAGGACGAGTGTGGGGAGCACTGAGAGATACATTTCCGACAAACGTACATCCTGATAATATTCTCATTGAGCCACTGGGACAGGAAGAGAACCCAAGAGCCTATGTGTCAAGAGCACATCAAGTGTGGAGGAATGTCACAGGACGTGATCCAGATATGAATCAAATGGAGCAGTCAATCCTGAGAGCAAAAATACAGAAGGGGCTGCCCTTACCAGTAAGAAGCAAACTGGCAGAAGTAGTTGGTCTTGGAAGTATGACCAAGGGTGGTTATACAGATCATATAGCCCATCAAGTGGAGCTATACAGGAAGAAAGACCATGACCAGAAAGAACAAGATCAAGAGATTCTAAGAAAACTTAATCAAATACAGCTGCTAGATAACAAGAAGAAGGAGAGAGGCTAAGTGGAAGGCTTTTGGATTTGATTCTTCAGTGTTACAAATTGCAGACCAATGGGCAGGAAGGAACTTATGGTTTCAGCAATTAACTCATTCTGTAAAATCAGTAAGGAGATTGAAATGTCCATGTGTGGTGAAAGTGCCAACGCCAAGCACATGGCCTTCAATTTTAGAGCATATATATATTTGCAGCATGGATGGACAGGATGCTGTTACATGGCAACGTTAAAGCTTCCGTATGAGGTTTTCTCTGTTCAGAGAGGGAATAGATCTGATGAGGATCACTCTGATGCTGTTTCTGGAGATAGACCAAGAAGAGAACTAGCACAATTTCATGAGGTGGAGTCCTTCCATTGGAGGATAAGTCTAGGAGAAAAGTGGGGTATAGGTTTGTTTCCATGGTATGGTGTAACATTTCTGGCAGATCGTATTGATAATATTACATATACCCTACAGGGTTTTGCAGATGAAACTATAAAGGGTTTTGATCATTTGACAAATACTCAGAGGAGTCACCGTCTGACGTTGCTGAAGCATGACATGGCTCTTGATTATCTTTTGGCCAAACAGGGAGGTTTGTGTGTAGCTTTGAACTTAACTGGAGATGCCTGTTATACTTTGATTCCTGATAATTCTGATAATATGACTAGTGTTATTGATGCATTGAAGAACATTAGGGATGCATTTGGTCCATCTGAAGGAGCTGGATGGTCTGCGAATGCCTGGTTGCGAGAGAGATTAGGATCAATGGGAGCAGCAATGGTTCAGATTTTGATAGCGGTTCTCCTATCATTGTTTGTGATGTTTTGTGGTTGTACGCTGGTGTTGACCTTTGCGAAGGTTATGATATTGAGATGGGTTGGAGTTGTGATGCCTGGAGATTCAGTTCAGATGCCGTTGTTGCAGAGGTCTGATATAGGTGATGACGAGGAGGTGGTGATAGAATTAGTGAATTAGTGGAAAAGTATCCATTTTGATGTTTATTCACATTTATTGTTTTGACATTTGTTGTTGTTTTTAGTATTCTAGTAGTTTTTAGTACAATAGTGTGTGTGAGTGTGTGTAGGGGGGAAATGGAACAGGTGACTTATAATTTGGAGTGTGAAAGTATGATCTGGTGAATCTTGCATTCCATATAGGATTAAGTCTGTGTTTGATGTTTAATTCACATACATCTGTTGTTTTTGCAAAGATACTGGTTTGTGTTTTTTCTTCCCCTCCAGAACAAATAGTGGGGAAGGCTGCTATGAGGGGTTCAGGAGCTAAAAAAAGGACAATACAGAAGGACTCTGAACAAGGATGCTGAGAGATGGTGTCCAGAGTCCACAGGCTGTCGACACTACACTGAGAGTCAAGCTGCTGAGGAGCTGCAGAGTGGCACATCAATATGGTTTCCTTCGTATATACATCTGCATACTAGTAGATTGTGTGATAATATTAATCTGAATAAAGTATAATCATGTGTTTTGAATGTATTCTATGAGCAAATATGATGGTTGATGGTGATATAGAATGATGTTTCTGTTAGTTGGATGAGTACATGTGGGACCTCAGATGTTTTGTTTTTTCCTCGATGCTAGGGAAAGGGGTAACTAGGTAAGGAAAGGTTCGAATTTCAGGTTCGATGGGTCGACCAGCCTGGATTTGAACATTTTGACTTTATTTTCTGAGGTTTCTATATGTATTTGTTAAGCTATATAACTACTTCATTTGCTTGAAATATCTTCCTTTTTCAAATTAGTCTGGAGTGCTTTATGTGGTCGCCTAGGCAGAGGGGCCATAAGAGAATTTTCCTGTCTAGATTGTTTGATGGACATTTCAAGAAAGATATCTGCCTGACAGGTTTTTTGCTCTTACACTCCACAAGATGTTGTATTGTTAAGTGTGCTGTAGGACGCACTGTAGGAGAGTTGTTATAATGTGATGGGTACAAAACTGTATATGACATGTAACAAATATGAAATTTTCTTGTTTTCGAGACTCTGCGTAGTCTCGAAGGGGGGAAATATGTAGTGTCTGTGCCTATGTAATACATTATGTAGTGTTTAAGTTTAAACTAACTGGTCTAAAATTAATTTCTCTTCTTGCTTATGTTCAGTTGAGCAGGACAAAGAGGTTGAAGAATGTGGTTTACATATGGGTTTGGTTTAGGTGAAAAGGGGCCCTAGTCCAGGGGTCAAAGGTCTGGTGGGCCCTTTTCCTGTCTCTGTTTAGACTAAGTATTGAGGCCCTTCTCACCCTACTCGTCTTCCTTTATCAATATATATGATGGTTTACAGATGTGAGGGACTCTACGACTTCTTTGTTTAACTTGTGTATAAATATGAGTGGACATGCAGTGTTCGAGAGAGAAGATTCACAATTGGCCCGAGACCTCTCTCAAGCAAGACCTAGGTGCTTGATTTGATGCTGATCTTTTTTTTACAATAAACTTATTATTGACAACTAAGACAGTGTCGGCGGAGACTTCTTCATTCATCATCACAGCATTGCTAAAGAAGAAAAATACACCTCACCAACTTACCTGTTCAAACTGACACATGTAAATGTGAAATAAATGTGCCATGCTTGTCAGTTTTCTTTCACCGCAATCAAAATTTGTCCTCTGCTTTTTACCCATCTGTGCAGTTAGAACCAGGCCCGTTGACAGTCTTGCTGGGGCCCGGGACAAGAAAGTTTCATGTGCCCCCCCCCGCGCATCATTTGAATTTCCTCTGTAGCAGACAATCCTTCTGTTAGGTCATATAGTATATAATATAGCCACACATCAAAGCTGTTTCTGACAGCTGACTAGGCCTGTCGCGATAATTACATTATCGACTTATCGTACGATAATTTTTTTAACCGCGATCATTTTTGCTGATAAAAATGTCGATAATTGACCATTGGGTTTCCGCTCAAATTTGTTTACATGAGAATAAACCGCAACTACGTTAGATTTCAATAACGTCAATAACAGTGCCTCCACGCACACAGGTGGAGATGTGTTAGCTCGTGAACGTATTTGAGGCTAATAGGACTCGAAATAATTCTCTTTTTATCACATTATTTAATGGTTGTTTATTATAGTGACCGTAGCGCGCGACTCCGCTCACCTCGCGCGAACCTCCGCGAACGATGAAAGCGTTGTTGTTCGAAACGATATGTGGTAGTATAAAGGAAATCCCCTCAAAAACAGTGGAAGGAACATTTACCTGACGAATTTTAATGTTGCTTTGTGTTTCAGGTTTGAAAAGTGCTGGAATTTAGGCTAAAGTACTTGAAAATACTTGAAATTGTAACTACTTCGTTTCACAATAAATATCTGACTGACTGAACAGTTAACAAATACGAGCCTCTTGTAATTCCAGGATGAAACATGAGAGAACGTGAAGACGTTCTAAGATTGGGCGTTTTGAAAATAAACAACCCTTAAATTATGTGATAAAAAGCGAATTATTTCGAGTATATGTATAAATATTTAACTTAATTAAGTTTAACGTGCTGGGAAATATTGAAATGGACCTTTAAAGTGACGTACAAATGCTTTATGAATTAAACTCCGCATAGCCCGAATATGAACTCCGCAAAAATGACTTTGTTCATTGCGCTGCGGCGCGCGAGCGCGAAGTTACAAAATTCGAGAGGTGCACGACCTCGCGAATCGACAGTGCGCGAGGCCACCGCGATTACGTAATTTTCGCCGCGCAGACCCTCGCTCGGCTCACGATGCGTCAAGTTTAAACCAGGCTTAAACCAGACTTAACTTGCTATATAGCCAAAGAGATGCTGCCGTTAAATACAGTCAGAAAACATTTATAAACATGCTGCAAAGATTTAACATGCAGTATGAACTGCCAAAGAAAACCTTTATCTTTCAAACTGCCATTCCAACCTTATATAATGAAGTCACGTGTTCTGAAGGAGATTAGACATCTCATTTTACTCTGCCACTACAGATATGTGGTCAAGCTCAAATATGAACCCATACATGAGCTTTACAATACATTACTGCCAACTGGTGTAATTGTATTATTATGGTACTATATTATTATTGTGGCACATTGTCTTAAAGCTCCTTTGGGGAGCCCAGAAGCAAGAAAAATTTTTATAATGGCACTTTAAAATGACAATATTATCGTTTATCGCAATAATTTCTGGGACAATATATCGTTCTGAAAATTTTGTTATCGTGACAGGCCTACAGCTGACTGGTTTATACTTGACGCGTCGCCAGCGGCGCGAGGGTTCGCGCGAAAATGACGTAATCGCAGTGGCCCTGCGCTGTCGGTTCGCAAGGTCGTGCCCCTCTCGAATTTTGTAACTTCGCGCGAGTCGCGCTTCAGCGGGGTTCATACACCTTTACAAGGTGGAATTCAAGCACGTGTACGTCACTTTAAAGGTCCATTTCAATATTTTCCAGCACGTTAAACTTAATTAAGTTAAATATTTATACATATACTCGAAATGATTCGAAATAATTCGCTTTTTATCACATTATTTAATGGTTGTTTATTTTCAAAACGCCCAATCTTAACGTCTTCACGAGAACTGTTCAGTCAGACAGCTATTTGTTGTGAAACAAAGTAGTTACAATTTCAAGCATTTTCAAGTACTTTAGCCTAAATTCCAGCACTTTTCAAACCTGGAACACAATGCAACTTTAAAATTCGTCAGGTAAATGTTTTTCCTTTCTTTTCTGCGCTCCAGATTTCTGTATTTACTTTAACTATCCACCACTGTATTTCCCGCTGTTGGGCCAGTACCAGCCGGCTACGGTCGGTGCTGGATCAAACCATTTTCCAGTGGGAGGCGGGGGTGTATGCACTTAATGGAAAATATGCAGATAGGTAAAAAACATATATTGAGCCATTGAGCTTATTATTAGTACATAATTTTATATTAATGAAAGATTTCAAGATTATTTAAAAATTATAGACTTTAAAATATAGCCGCAAGCGGCGATTGGCGGGTTCACACACAAATAGGCATATTTTGGCCTCAATAGGCAAAAGGAAGCCCAAAAGGTCCTTTAGACCTAAAAGTGAAAAGAAGCTGTTTGGGTTTGGCCAGTGTGTGCTCTACAGATAGTGTGTGATGACATCTGCGTGTGTCAGAAAGGGAGACACAGAAATAGCACATCTGGCTAGGGCTGCATCTATGTGAACAATATAGGAAGGCCTGCATGTGTCTATACATGATTGGGCCTGTATATTACAGACAGAGAGAGATTGAGGGTGCCAGAGACTATGCTTTGTTAATTCACTCCTTGCACACCTTGCACGCCTAACATGACTGCCCGTGTATTCAAAGTATGAATGTAGTCTGCAAAGCCTGGCATTACATGACTGACATGACTGGCATGACTGACATAACTGATATGACTGGCATGACTGAAATGACATCACTGGCATGATGAACAAAAGTAATATGACTGATATGACTGACATAACTGGAATGAGTGACATGACTGGCATGACTGTAATGACATGACTGATATGACTGACATGACTTATGTCTGACATGACTGGACTGACATGACTGATATGACTGGACTGAAATGACTGACATGACTGGACTGACATGACTGTTATGACTGGACAGATATGCATACAAACTATACATACATTTAGGTAGAAGTGTGTGTGTGTGTGTGTGTGTGGTAGTGTATGTACTGAAACTATGACAACATATACTAATACATACATACATAAGTATACATAGGAACTATACATACATATAGGTATAAAGGTGTGTGTGTCTGTGTGTTTGTGTGAGAGAGAGACAAAAAAGAAGCCAAATATCAGTTTGTATAAGCATGTGTTAGTCACTGAGATATGGGTGGGTATGGCTAGGGAAGTGTCATTGTGAATGCTATAGGAAGGCCTGCTTGCGCCTGTATGTGTGTGTGCCTGGTTAATAGACACAGAGAGATCTAGGTAGCCAGAGCAATGTTTACTTAGGGCACAGAGATGGGAGGGGGAATGTGGGTGAGAGTGTGAGAGAGACTGTGAGTGTGAGTTTCAGCTTGCGTGCGTGTGAGAAGGAGAAGGTGACAGAGGGACTTTACATGCATTTTTATGCATTGTATATAATACTGCACTGTAGAGCCATACGATAACCGATTTAGATGAAACTTGACAAATTTGTTCAGGATGGGATTCTGAATGGGCTTGTGCATTTTTGTCAGAATTGGGTAAAATATGAAAGAGCTTTAAGAATATGAATATTATATGTATCGATGCTGTCCATTAAAAAAATATTTAGCAGGTATAAGTGTCCTCAAATCCAAAATCTTTGGATTGTTTTTTGATTTTACACTCTGTAGAGTATTATAAGACTTTGCTTGACATGATAGTATGAAAATCCTAGGAGGAGTATGAAAAGTGATGATTTCAAACTATTATTAACTGTAAATAAACTGTGCATTTTTTAATAGGACATGTAATGGGAAAGTTGCTCGCACTACTGCAAGGAATCAAAAGAGTCCAATTGCATGTTCCCAAGTGGAATTACGTAGCGGATACACTTGCTTTTTTTGCAATAGCGCCCCCCAGTGGCCAATCGACACCCGGCTGGATTATGTCATAGGGGGCGTGCACTTGTCCACACCCAAGAAGTTTCGTGCAGATCGACCAATTGTAAGCCTGTCAAACGCGTGCCTATCACTGATTGGCCGATTACGTCAGCCATTTTGGAAGTATGGCATGTCTGCTTTAGGACCTGGTTTCCAGAGGCCCATAGATGATGTCTGCCAAGTTTCATGTGGATCGGCCAATCTGAGTGCATGGGGCAAATTTTTGCATGTTATAGCGCCCCCTAGCAGGTGAGGTATGGCAACCTCTGCGAGCTGCCCCAGACCCTCACAGGGAAGCTGTCTGTGAAGTGCCATCTCATTACATGCAAGTTTTCTTAAGTTAGAGCTCCATATGCGCAAAATTTACTATTGAATTTACGCCCCCTCATTTGATTGGCTTATACTGACTAGGTAGTGAAGAAATTAGCATTTTTGTTGGATACGTTTTAAAGTTCAGACTCTTCTGAACGTTTTGATACCACATATGTGCATGTATGTGAAAAATCCAGGGACTAGTTCGCGCTCAAAGATGTGTGTGATTTTGCACATTATGCAAATTAACTCGAAATCTAAGTGGGCGGAGCTTAATGGTTGTATATTATTTGTCCTATTGAATTTAGTCAAGGAATGTATAGGAACTGGAATTTTGGTTCTAGGACCTACGGTGTAGGAGATATGGACAAAAAGTCAATATGGTCCGCTATAGCGCCACCATCAGGCCAATTTGGCTCCCTGTATGGGAATCTGGTCCTTGGAGGTAACTGAACCTTTTTGCCAAGTTTGGGGTTTCTAGGCATTACGGTCTAGGCTGCACAATACGTTTTAGGTCAAAAAATGGGACAAAGAATAAGAAAGAAATATAGCCGCAAGCGGCAATTACGGGGTCCAAGCACAGGGTATGGGCACCATCTGGCACGCCTGAGATGCATAAGCATGTGTGTGTAATCACTGGGTAGGTATGGGTGAAGCAATGTGTATATGAAACCTATAGGTAGGCCATTGCATGTGTGTGCATGTGTAAGAAAGATGTAGGGGTAATTCAGGAAATTCTAGTATAGCGCCACCTAGTGGTGCAGTTCCCGTCATACTTGAGTATGTCTTAGAGGGTGTGTAGATGAACATAATATGTGAGTTTCATGTTGATTGGCTTATGATAAGCTTGTGAAATGTGAACTGAAAGCTGATTGGTCGATAGCGGCGGCCATATTGGACATATGATGGTGCAGGTCAAGGACCTGTGTCATAGGTGCATATAGATGATGCGTACCAAGTTTGGAGTTATTTGGCCAATCGGTGTGGGCAGGAGAGTTTTTTGGCCGTTATAGCGCCACCTAGATGTGCATGTCTGCCAAAATGCATGTGCAGGTCTAGACACCCAGTAGGTACATGTGTGTGAAATTTGGAGTGAATACATGAAAGTATGCCTGAGATACAGCAGAATATGTGGATTTTTGGTGAAGGAATTTTCTACGCTTGACTTGTGATGCATGTGGCCACACCCATGTGCAGAAATGTGCACTTTGGCTCCATAACAATTAAAGTTCAGACTCCTGTGAGCGCCTGGATACCACATATGTGCATGTATGTGAAAAATCCAGGGACTAGTACGCGCTCAAAAATTTGTGCAAATTTGCATATTATGCAAATTAGCTCGACATGTAAGGGGCGGAGCATATGGCTTCAATGGAACTTTTTTTAGATGAGCACATGCCTGATCAGGTGAAGTTTACATTTTGTCTCTAGGACATACGGTTTAGGAGAAACACCAGTTTAAACTTTTTCATGCGTTTTTGTGCGCTATAGCGCCACCTATGGTCAGATCGGGCTGGCGTGTTGCGCCTGAGTAGCGGAGAGGAGTACTACAAGTTGGTCAAAGGAGAAGTCTGTAGGTCTTACGGTTTAGGCTGCACAACGCGTTTTAAGGCAGAAAAAAAATTGGCATATGAAAAGCTTGTGAAAGGTGTACTGAAAGCTGATTGGTCGATAGCGGCGGCCATATTGGACATATGATGGTGCAGATCAAGGACCTGTGTCATAGGTGCATATAGATGATGCGTACCAAGTTTGGAGTTATTTGGCCAATCGGTGTGGGCAGGAGAGTTTTTTGGCCGTTATAGCGCCACCTAGGTGTGCATGTCTGCCAAAATGCATGTGCAGGTCTAGACACCCAATAGGTACATGTGTGTGAAATTTGGAGTGAATACATGAAAGTATGCCTGAGATACAGCAGAATATGTGGATTTTTGGCGAAGGAATTTTCTACGATTGACTTTTGATGCATGTGGCCACGCCCATGTGCAGAAATGTGCACTTTGGCTCCATAACAATTAAAGTTCAGACTCTTGTGAACGCCTGGATACCACATATGTGCATGTATGTGAAAAATCCAGGGACTAGTACGCGCTCAAAAATGTGTGCAAATTTGCATATTATGCTAATTAGCTCGACATGTAAGGGGCGGAGCATATGGCTTCAATGGAACTTTTTTTAGATGAGCTCATGCCTGATCAGATGCAGTTTGAATTTTATCTCTAGGACATACGGTGTAGGAGAAACACCTGTCTAAACTTTTTCATGCGTTTGTGTGCGCTGTAGCGCCACCTATGGGCGGATCGTGCTGGCGTGTTACACCTGAGTAGCGGAGAGGAGTTCTACAAGTTGGCCAAAGGAGAAGTCTGTAGGTCTTACGGTTTAGGCTGCACAACGCGTTTTAAGGCAGAAAAAAAATTGGCATATGAAAAGCTTGTGAAAGGTGTACTGAAAGCTGATTGGTCGATAGCGGCGGCCATATTGGACATATGATGGTGCAGGTCAAGGACCTGTGTCATAGGTGCATATAGATGATGCGTACCAAGTTTGGAGTTATTTGGCCAATCGGTGTGGGCAGGAGAGTTTTTTGGCCGTTATAGCGCCACCTAGGTGTGCATGTCTGCCAAAATGCATGTGCAGGTCTAGACACCCAATAGGTACGTGTGTGTGAAATTTGGAGTGAATACATGAAAGTATGCCTGAGATACAGCAGAATATGTGGATTTTTGGCGAAGGAATTTTCGACGCTTGACTTGTGATGCATGTGGCCACGCCCATGTGCAGAAATGTGCACTTTGGCTCCATAACTATTAAAGTTCAGACTCTTGTGAGCGCCTGGATACCACATATGTGCATGTATGTGAAAAATCCAGGGACTAGTACGCGCTCAAAAATGTGTGGGTATTTGCATATTATGCAAATTAGCTCGACATGTAAGGGGCGGAGCATATAGCTTCAATGGAACTTTTTTTAGATGAGCTCATGCCTGATCAGATGCAGTTTGAATTTTATCTCTAGGACATACGGTGTAGGAGAAACACCTATGTAAACTTTTTCATGCGATTTTGTGCGCTATAGCGCCACCTATGGTCGGATCGGGCTGGCGTGTTGCGCCTGAGTAGCGGAGAGGAGTACTACAAGTTGGCCAAAGGAGAAGTCTGTAGGACTTACGGTTTAGGCTGCACGACGCGTTTTAGCGGAGAAAAAGAATAATAATAATAAATATAGCCGCAAGCGGCGATTACGGGGTCCAAGCTGAGGTTTGGCAAGATTTTGCACCCACTGGCACAACATTATGTAAAGCTTTATGAAATGTACATGAAAGTATATGAAGCACGTTCGTGAATGAAGTACCTGCTCAAAAAACAGAATCAAAATGGCAGCTTTTTAAACTTATGGTGGAATACTGCCCAACGTGGGATTCGAACCCCCGTTGTCCATGTGCATTGTGGCTGGGAGCACATTGCTCTACCCATTGAGCTAATGGGTCTGACTGGATTACAGGCTCAACTCTAACTCTTTTGAGGAAAAGAATGACCTTTGATCTGCATGCATGTTCAGCATAGAAAATGAAAATATTCACAGTACAACCATTTGTGGATGGATTTGGCACAAACTTGGCAGATATCACCTCAGTGGTCTTCTGAATGTGTCTGTCCATTTTCATAACAATCAGACATTATATAGGGGAGTTTTTGAAATATGCAGTTCATATGTCATGACGGTACCATTGTGATGCATATGAAAAACATTAAATTGCAAGAATCTTAGAATTTATTCCACCAGTTTTGTATTTCACATGCTGCTGGATATTATAATATGTGATTTGAGGTGATGGAGTGAAAATCCTAGGATTTGTATGAAAAGTGTAAATTATATGTATTGGATTATACACAAAAATCTGTACTTTTTTGCAAAGCACTTGCAATTACAAAGTTGTTAGTGATTTTGCATAGAATCATATGAGATCATGATTGTCCTTCTACATGAAAGCATGTAGGAGTAATTCAGGAATTTCTAGTATAGCGCCACCTAGTGGTGCAATTCCCGTCATACTTTGATATGTATTAGAGGGTGTGTAGATGAACATAATATGTGAGTTTCATGTTGATTGGCATATGATAAGCTTGTGAAAGGTGTACTGAAAGCTGATTGGTCGATAGCGGCGGCCATATTGGACATATGATGGTGCAGGTCAAGGACCTGTGTCATAGGTGCATATAGATGATGCGTACCAAGTTTGGAGTTATTTGGCCAATCGGTGTGGGCAGGAGAGTTTTTTGGCCGTTATAGCGCCACCTAGGTGTGCATGTCTGCCAAAATGTATGTGCCGGTCTAGACACCCAATAGGTACATGTGTGTGAAATTTGGAGTGAATACATGAAAGTATGCCTGAGATACAGCAGAATATGTGGATTTTTGGCGAAGGAATTTTCTACGCTTGACTTGTGATGCATGTGGCCACGCCCATGTGCAGAAATGTGCACTTTGGCTCCATAACAATTAAAGTTCAGACTCTTGTGAGCGCCTGGATACCACATATGTGCATGTATGTGAAAAATCCAGGGACTAGTACGCGCTCAAAAATGTGTGGGTATTTGCATATTATGCAAATTAGCTCGACATGTAAGGGGCGGAGCATATAGCTTCAATGGAACTTTTTTTAGATGAGCTCATGCCTGATCAGATGCAGTTTGAATTTTATCTCTAGGACATACGGTGTAGGAGAAACACCTGTGTAAACTTTTTCATGCGATTTTGTGCGCTATAGCGCCACCTATGGTCGGATCGGGCTGGCGTGTTGCGCCTGAGTAGCGGAGAGGAGTACTACAAGTTGGCCAAAGGAGAAGTCTGTAGGTCTTACGGTTTAGGCTGCACAACGCGTTTTAGCGGAGAAAAAGAATAATAATAATAATAAATATAGCCGCAAGCGGCAATTACGGGGTCCAAGCACAGGGTATGGGCACCATCTGGCACGCCTGAGATGCGTAAGCATGTGTGTGTAATCACTGGGTAAGTATGGGTGAAGCAATGTGTATATGAAACCTATAGGTAGGCCATTGCATGTGTGTGCATGTGTAAGAAAGATGTAGGGGTAATTCAGGAAATTCTAGTATAGCGCCACCTAGTGGTGCAATTCCCGTCATACTTGAGTATGTCTTAGAGGGTGTGTAGATGAACATAATATGTGAGTTTCATGTTGATTGGCTTATGATAAGCTTGTGAAATGTGAACTGAAAGCTGATTGGTCGATAGCGGCGGCCATATTGGACATATGATGGTGCAGGTCAAGGACCTGTGTCATAGGTGCATATAAATGATGCGTACCAAGTTTGGAGTTATTTGGCCAATCGTTGTGGGCAGGAGAGTTTTTTGGCCATTATAGCGCCACCTAGGTGTGCATGTCTGCCAAAATGTATGTGCCGGTCTAGACACCCAATAGGTACATGTGTGTGAAATTTGGAGTGAATACATGAAAGTATGCCTGAGATACAGCAGAATATGTGGATTTTTGGTGAAGGAATTTTCTATGCTTGACTTGTGATGCATGTGGCCACGCCCATGTGCAGAAATGTGCACTTTGGCTCCATAACAATTAAAGTTCAGACTCTTGTGAGCGCCTGGATACCACATATGTGCATGTATGTGAAAAATCCAGGGACTAGTACGCGCTCAAAAATTTGTGCAAATTTGCATATTATGCAAATTAGCTCGACATGTAAGGGGCGGAGCATATGGCTTCAATGGAACTTTTTTTAGATGAGCACATGCCTGATCAGGTGAAGTTTACATTTTGTCTCTAGGACATACGGTTTAGGAGAAACACCTGTGTAAAGTTTTTCATGCGTTTGTGTGCGCTGTAGCGCCACCTATGGGCGGATCGTGCTGGCGTGTTGCACCTGAGTAGCGGAGAGGAGTAGTACAAGTTGGCCAAAGGAGAAGTCTGTAGGTCTTACGGTTTAGGCTGCACAACGCGTTTTAAGGCAGAAAAAAAATTGGCATATGAAAAGCTTGTGAAAGGTGTACTGAAAGCTGATTGGTCGATAGCGGCGGCCATATTGGACATATGATGGTGCAGGTCAAGGACCTGTGTCATAGGTGCATATAGATGATGCGTACCAAGTTTGGAGTTATTTGGCCAATCGGTGTGGGCAGGAGAGTTTTTTGGCCGTTATAGCGCCACCTAGGTGTGTATGTCTGCCAAAATGTATGTGCCGGTCTAGACACCCAGTAGGTACATGTGTGTGAAATTTGGAGTGAATACATGAAAGTATGCCTGAGATACAGCAGAATATGTGGCTTTTTGGCGAAGGAATTTTCTACGCTTGACTTCTGATGCATGTGGCCACGCCCATGTGCAGAAATGTGCACTTTGGCTCCATAACAATTAAAGTTCAGACTCTTCTGAACGCATGGATACCACATATGTGCATGTATGTGAAAAATCCAGGGACTAGTACGTGCTCAAAAATGTGTGCGTATTTGCATATTATGCAAATTAGCTCGACATGTAAGGGGCGGAGCATATGGCTTCAATGGAACTTTTTTTAGATGAGCTCATGCCTGATCAGATGCAGTTTGAATTTTATCTCTAGGACATACGGTGTAGGAGAAACACCTGTGTAAACTTTTTCATGCGATTTTGTGCGCTATAGCGCCACCTATGGTCGGATCGGGCTGGCGTGTTGCGCCTGAGTAGCGGAGAGGAGTACTACAAGTTGGCCAAAGGAGAAGTCTGTAGGACTTACGGTTTAGGCTGCACGACGCGTTTTAGCGGAGAAAAAGAATAATAATAATAATAAATATAGCCGCAAGCGGCAATTACGGGGTCCAAGCGCAGGGTATGGGCACCATCTGGCACGCCTGAGATGCGTAAGCATGTGTGTGTAATCACTGGGTAGGTATGGGTGAAGCAATGTGTATATGAAACCTATAGGTAGGCCATTGCATGTGTGTGCATGTGTAAGAAAGATGTAGGGGTAATTCAGGAAATTCTAGTATAGCGCCACCTAGTGGTGCAATTCCCGTCATACTTGAGTATGTCTTAGAGAGTGTGTAGATGAACATAATATGTGAGTTTCATGTTGATTGGCATATGATAAGCTTGTGAAATGTGAACTGAAAGCTGATTGGTCGATAGCGGCGGCCATATTGGACATATGATGGTGCAGGTCAAGGATCTGTGTCATAGGTGCATATAGATGATGCGTACCAAGTTTGGAGTTATTTGGCCAATCGGTGTGGGCAGGAGAGTTTTTTGGCCGTTATAGCGCCACCTAGGTGTGCATGTCTGCCAAAATGTATGTACCGGTCTAGACACCCAATAGGTACATGTGTGTGAAATTTGGAGTGAATACATGAAAGTATGCCTGAGATACAGCAGAATATGTGGATTTTTGGCGAAGAAATTTTCTACGCTTGACTTGTGATGCATGTGGCCACGCCCATGTGCAGAAATGTGCACTTTGGCTCCATAACAATTAAAGTTCAGACTCTTGTGAGCGCCTGGATACCACATATGTGCATGTATGTGAAAAATCCAGGGACTAGTACGCGCTCAAAAATGTGTGCAAATTTGCATATTATGCAAATTAGCTCGACATGTAAGGGGCGGAGCATATGGCTTCAATGGAACTTTTTTTAGATGAGCACATGCCTGATCAGGTGAAGTTTACATTTTGTCTCTAGGACATACGGTTTAGGAGAAACACCAGTTTAAACTTTTTCATGCGTTTTTGTGCGCTATAGCGCCACCTATGGTCGGATCGGGCTGGCGTGTTGCGCCTGAGTAGCGGAGAGGAGTACTACAAGTTGGCCAAAGGAGAAGTCTGTAGGTCTTACGGTTTAGGCTGCACAACGAGTTTTAAGGCAGAAAAAAAATTGGCATATGAAAAGCTTGTGAAAGGTGTACTGAAAGCTGATTGGTCGATAGCGGCGGCCATATTGGACATATGATGGTGCAGGTCAAGGACATGTGTCATAGGTGCATATAGATGATGCGTACCAAGTTTGGAGTTATTTGGCCAATCGGTGTGGGCAGGAGAGTTTTTTGGCCGTTATAGCGCCACCTAGATGTGCATGTCTGCCAAAATGCATGTGCAGGTCTAGACACCCAGTAGGTACATGTGTGTGAAATTTGGTATGAATACGTGAAAGAATGCCTGAGATATAGCAGAATATGTGGATTTTTGGCGAAGGAATTTTCTACGCTTGACTTGTGATGCAGGTGGCCACGCCCATGTGCAGAAATGTGCACTTTGGCTCCATAATAATTAAAGTTCAGACTCTTCTGAGCGCCTGGATATCACATATGTGCATGTATGTGAAAAATCCAGGGACTAGTACGCGCTCAAAAATTTGTGCAAATTTGCATATTATGCAAATTAGCTCGACATGTAAGGGGCGGAGCATATGGCTTCAATGGAACTTTTTTTAGAGGAGCTCATGCCTGATCATATGCAGTTTACATTTTGTCTCTAGGACATACGGTGTAGGAGAAACACCTGTGTAAACTTTTTCATGCGTTTGTGTGCGCTATAGCGCCACCTAGGGTCGTATCGGGCTGGCGTGTTGCGCCTGAGTAGCGGAGAGGAGTACTACAAGTTGGCCAAAGGAGAAGTCTGTAGGTCTTACGGTTTAGGCTGCACAACGCGTTTTAGCGGAGAAAAAGAATAATAATAATAATAATAATAATAATAATAATAATAATAATAATAATAATCGGAACAAATACAATAGGGTTCCAGCACCGGTGGTGCTTGGACCCCTAATAATAATAATAATCAGAACAATTACAATAGGGTTCCAGCACCGCTGGTGCTTGGACCCCTAATAATAATCGGAACAATTACAATAGGGTTCCAGCACCGCTGGTGCTTGGACCCCTAATAATAAATATAGCCGCAAGCGGCGATTGGCGGGTTCACACAAAAAAAGGCAAAAAAGCCCAAAGGGTCTTTTAGACCAACAAATTGGCCTCTTGGCCTCAATAGGCAAAAAGAAGCCCAATAGGTCATTTAGACCCAAAAGTGAATAGAAGCTGTTTGAGTGGAAAAAATGCATAAGTAAATCAATGTGACAAAACATTCAATTCAACTGAGGCACTAAAGGCCCAAAAGGATCAAAATAATGTGTATTGGCAAAATGATTCAGATCACAGAACTAAATCACATGCTGAGATCAGCTTTGTGTGCGTTTGTGTGGTGTTTCATGTGAGCAATTGTTTTCAGTCAGTTTCGGTGTTTGGCCACTAGATGGAGCCCAAGTACTATGATACTGATATCTTATTAATCTCAGTAATGCAATGACATTTTGGTGAATTAAAAGGTTCATTTCTGGTCAGGCAGTGCACTTTTTGTTATGAGATGTAATTGCAATGTTATAGATCTCATTGATCTGAATCATACAAGCCCCATTACTTGTCTGTATTCTGCATAACAAGATTGCTGCGTGAGTTTTTATGATTTCTCAGGTTTTTGGGTACTGTAGCGCCTCCGACAGGCCAATTTGAACCAAACTTGGCCTACCTCACAAGGACCTCAGTGTATAAAAGCCTTTCAAATTGGGAGTTGATCACTTACATGGTTTATGAGTTATAGCAATAAAGGTCATTTATAGCATGGCCAGAAGGATATAATGGAAAAATTGACCAATCAGACAAATAAAAATGCAACATTTTTTCCTTATTTAGTTAACTACAGTGTCTACAGATTATGCCTATGCCATTTTTGCCATCATTGGATCAAATTCCTAGGACTAGTTCTTAAAGAGCTATTTTCAAACAATTGATGAATGTGACAAAAGTATGCATTTTTAAATAGGACTTGTAATTGCAAAGTTGTCAGGTCTACTGCAAGGTATAAAAAGAAACAAGTTGCATGTTCCTAAGTGAAAATTTGGAGGAGTTATGCATGATTTTCACAAATAGCGCCACCTAGTGGCCAAATGTTTCAACACTGCACAGTATGACACATAGTCCTGGGATATGAACAGTGATGAGGTTTCATCTTGATTGGCCAATGGTAAGTCTGTCAAATGGCCAATTAATTCAAATAAAAATTAATTGGCTCATGGCGGCCATGTTTTTTGAGTGATGAGGTCATCATTGTGTGCCTTGATACTACTTGGGCCCCTGATGATGCCTGTAAAGTTTGGGCTTGATGTGACTAATGGTTTCTGAGAAACAAATTTCCCCATGTTATAGCGCCCCCTATTGGACAATCGTGGCCAGCTTTGACCTGTGACCTCTGAGTCATGTGCCCTAACAACTGATACATTTTCATAAAGATAGGTCAAAGCATTGCTGAGATATAGCTGCTGAAGTGAATTTGGCCACGCCTCAGAGCTATTGATTGACATGTCACAACGACACTGTATGCAAATGTAACAATTTTGTTCAAATTTATTGATAATGAGATTCTTCTGAATATTTTGACACCAAGATTGAACAAATCCGATGAAAAACCAGGGACTAGTATAAAAAAGTAGGTTTTGCATATTATGCAAATTAGCAAAAAATCTAAGTAGGCGGAGCTTAATGGTTCTTGAGGCTTTTTTGTTTGTCTGGAGCCAAGGAATGCACCTGAAGTGGAATTTTGTTTCTAGGACCTACGGGGTGGGAGATATGGACCAAAACGCAAAATGCTGCGCTATAGCGCCACCATCAGGCCAATGTGGGTCTCTGTACTTTAGCACGGTCCCGCAAACAGACTACACCAGTCTGCCAAGTTTGGTCTCCCTGGGCCTTACGGTCTAGGCTGCAGTATGCGTTTTATGCGGAGAAAAATAATAATAATAATAATAAATATAGCCGCAAGCGGCAATTACGGGGTCCAAGCACAGGGTATGGGCACCATCTGGCACGCCTGAGATGCGTAAGCATGTGTGTGTAATCACTGGGTAGGTATCGGTGAAGCAATGTGTATATGAAACCTATAGGTAGGCCATTGCATGTGTGTGCATGTGTAAGAAAGATGTAGGGGTAATTCAGGAAATTCTAGTATAGCGCCACCTAGTGGTGCAATTCCCGTCATACTTGAGTATGTCTTAGAGGGTGTGTAGATGAACATAATATGTGAGTTTCATGTTGATTGGCTTATGATAAGCTTGTGAAATGTGAACTGAAAGCTGATTGGTCGATAGCGGCGGCCATATTGGACATATGATGGTGCAGGTCAAGGACCTGTGTCATAGGTGCATATAGATGATGCGTACCAAGTTTGGAGTTATTTGGCCAATCGGTGTGGGCAGGAGAGTTTTTTGGCCGTTATAGCGCCACCTAGGTGTGCATGTCTGCCAAAATGTATGTACCGGTCTAGACACCCAATAGGTACATGTGTGTGAAATTTGGAGTGAATACATGAAAGTATGCCTGAGATACAGCAGAATATGTGGATTTTTGGCGAAGGAATTTTCTACGCTTGACTTGTGATGCATGTGGCCACGCCCATGTGCAGAAATGTGCACTTTGGCTCCATAACAATTAAAGTTCAGACTCTTGTGAGCGCCTGGATACCACATATGTGCATGTATGTGAAAAATCCAGGGACTAGTACGTGCTCAAAAATTTGTGCAAATTTGCATATTATGCAAATTAGCTCGACATGTAAGGGGCGGAGCATATGGCTTCAATGGAACTTTTTTTAGATGAGCACATGCCTGATCAGGTGAAGTTTACATTTTGTCTCTAGGACATACGGTTTAGGAGAAACACCAGTTTAAACTTTTTCATGCGTTTTTGTGCGCTATAGCGCCACCTATGGTCGGATCGGGCTGGCGTGTTGCGCCTGAGTAGCGGAGAGGAGTACTACAAGTTGGCCAAAGGAGAAGTCTGTAGGTCTTACGGTTTAGGCTGCACAACGCGTTTTAAGGCAGAAAAAAAATTGGCATATGCAAAGCTTGTGAAAGGTGTACTGAAAGCTGATTGGTCGATAGCGGTGGCCATATTGGACATATGATGGTGCAGATCAAGGACCTGTGTCATAGGTGCATATAGATGATGCGTACCAAGTTTGGAGTTATTTGGCCAATCGGTGTGGGCAGGAGAGTTTTTTGGCCGTTATAGCGCCACCTAGGTGTGCATGTCTGCCAAAATGCATGTGCAGGTCTAGACACCCAATAGGTACATGTATGTGAAATTTGGTATGAATACGTGAAAGAATGCCTGAGATATAGCAGAATATGTGCATTTTTGGCGAAGGAATTTTCTACGCTTGACTTGTGATGCATGTGGCCACGCCCATGTGCAGAAATGTGCACTTTGGCTCCATAATAATTAAAGTTCAGACTCTTCTGAACGTTTTGATACCACATATGTGCATGTATGTGAAAAATCCAGGGACTAGTACGCGCTCAAAAATGTGTGCAAATTTGCATATTATGCAAATTAGCTCGACATGTAAGGGGCGGAGCATATGGCTTTAATGGAACTTTATTTAGATGAGCTCATGCCTGATCATATGCAGTTTGAATTTTATCTCTAGGACATACGGTGTAGGAGAAACACCTGTGTAAACTTTTTCATGCGTTTGTGTGCGCTATAGCGCCACCTAGGGTCGTATCGGGCTGGCGTGTTGCGCCTGAGTAGCGGAGAGGAGTACTACAAGTTGGCCAAAGGAGAAGTCTGTAGGTCTTACGGTTTAGGCTGCACAACGCGTTTTAGCGGAGAAAAAGAATAATAATAATAAATATAGCCGCAAGCGGCAATTACGGGGTCCAAGCTGAGGTTTGGCAAGATTTGCGCACCCACTGGTACATCATGTAAAGGTATTTGAAATGTATATGAAAGTATATGAAGCACGTTCGTGAATGAAGTGCCTGCTATAAAAACAGAATCTAAATTGCAGCTTTTTAACCTTATTGTGGTGTGCTGCCCGACGCGGGATTCGAACCGCCATTGTCCACATGCATTGTAGCTGGGAGCACCTTGCTCTACCCATTGAGCTAATGGGCCTGACCCGATTACAGGCTCAACTCTAGCTCTTTTGAGGAAAAGAATGACCTTTGATCAACATACATGTTCAGCATGGAAAATGAATATATTCACAGTACAACCATTTGTGGTGGTTTGTACCAAGTTTGGAGTTATTTGGGCAATCGGTGTGGGCAGGAGAGTTTTTTGGCCGTTATAGCGCCACCTAGGTGTGCATGTCTGCCAAAATGTATGTGCAGGTCTCGACACCCAATAGGTACATGTGTGTGAAATTTGGAGTGAATACGTGAAAGCATGCCTGAGATACAGCAGATTATGTGGATTTGTGGCGAAGAATTTTTTTACCTTTGACTTGTGAGGCATGTGGCCACGCCCATGTGTGGAAATGGGCATTTTTGCTCTGCTAGAATCAAAGTTCAGACTCTTCTGAACATTTTGATACCACATATGTGCATGTATGTGAAAAATCCAGGGACTAGTTCGCGCTCAAAAATGTGTGTGTATTTGCATAATATGCAAATTAGCTCGAAATGTAAGGGGCGGAGCTAATGGCTTCAAATTTATTTTTTGTAGAATGGAAGATGACTGATCAGATGCAATTGGAATTTTTTGTTTATGACATACGGTGTAGGCGTGACAATTTTTTGCCCTCTATAGCGCCACCTATGGGCGGATCGAGCTGGCGTGTTGCGCCTGAGTAGCAGAGAGGAGTACTACAAGTTGGCCAAAGGAGAAGTCTGTAGGTGTTACGGATTAGGCTGCACGATGCATTTTAGCGGACTGAAAGCTGATTGGTCGATAGCGGCGGCCATATTGGACATATGATGGTGCAGGTCAAGGACCTGTGCCGTAGGTGCATATAGATGATGTGTACCAAGTTTGGAGTTATTTGGCCAATCGGTGTGGGCAGGAGAGTTTTTTGGCCGTTATAGCGCCACCTAGGTGTGCATGTCTGCCAAAATGTATGTGCAGGTCTAGACACCCAATAGGTGCATGTATGTAAAATTTGGTGTGAATACGTGAAAGCATGCCTGAGATATAACAGAATATGTGTATTTTTGGCGAAGGATTTTTTGACCTTTGACTTGTGAGGTATGTGGCCACGCCCATGTGCAGAAATGTGCACTTTTGCTCTGCTAGAATCAAAGTTCAGACTCTTGTGAGCGCCTAGATACCACATATGTGCATGTATGTGAAAAATCCAGGGACTAGTTCGCGCTCAAAAATGTGTGCGTATTTGCATGTTATGCAAATTAGCTCGACATGTAAGGGGCGGAGCATATGGCTTCAATGAAACTTTTTTTAGATGAGCACATGCCTGATCAGATGAAGTTTACATTTTGTCTCTAGGCCATACGGTTTAGGAGAAACACTTTTTCATGCGTTTGTGTGCGCTATAGCGCCACCTATGGTCGGATCGGGCTGGCGTGTTGCGCCTGAGTAGCGGAGAGGAGTACTACAAGTTGGCCAAAGGAGAAGTCTGTAGGTCTTATGGTTTAGGCTGCACAACGCGTTTTAGCGGAGAAAAAGAATAATAATAATAATAATAATAAATATAGCCGCAAGCGGCAATTACGGGGTCCAAGCACAGGGTATGGGCACCATCTGGCACGCCTGAGATGCGTAAGCATGTGTGTGTAATCACTGGGTAGGTATGGGTGAAGCAATGTGTATATGAAACCTATAGGTAGGCCATTGCATGTGTGTGCATGTGTAAGAAAGATGTAGGGGTAATTCAGGAAATTCTAGTATAGCGCCACCTAGTGGTGCAATTCCCGTCATACTTGAGTATGTCTTAGAGGGTGTGTAGATGAACATAATATGTGAGTTTCATGTTGATTGGCATATGATAAGCTTGTGAAAGGTGTACTGAAAGCTGATTGGTCGATAGCGGCGGCCATATTGGACATATGATGGTGCAGGTCAAGGACCTGTGTCATAGGTGCATATAGATGATGCGTACCAAGTTTGGAGTTATTTGGCCAATCGGTGTGGGCAGGAGAGTTTTTTGGCCGTTATAGCGCCACCTAGGTGTGCATGTCTGCCAAAATGTATGTACCGGTCTAGACACCCAATAGGTACATGTGTGTAAAATTTGGAGTGAATACATGAAAGTATGCCTGAGATACAGCAGAATATGTGGATTTTTGGCGAAGAAATTTTCTACGCTTGACTTGTGATGCATGTGGCCACGCCCATGTGCAGAAATGTGCACTTTGGCTCCATAACAATTAAAGTTCAGACTCTTGTGAGCGCCTGGATACCACATATGTGCATGTATGTGAAAAATCCAGGGACTAGTACGCGCTCAAAAATGTGTGCAAATTTGCATATTATGCAAATTAGCTCGACATGTAAGGGGCGGAGCATATGGCTTCAATGGAACTTTTTTTAGATGAGCACATGCCTGATCAGGTGAAGTTTACATTTTGTCTCTAGGACATACGGTTTAGGAGAAACACCAGTTTAAACTTTTTCATGCGTTTTTGTGCGCTATAGCGCCACCTATGGTCGGATCGGGCTGGCGTGTTGCGCCTGAGTAGCGGAGAGGAGTACTACAAGTTGGCCAAAGGAGAAGTCTGTAGGTCTTACGGTTTAGGCTGCACAACGAGTTTTAAGGCAGAAAAAAAATTGGCATATGAAAAGCTTGTGAAAGGTGTACTGAAAGCTGATTGGTCGATAGCGGCGGCCATATTGGACATATGATGGTGCAGGTCAAGGACCTGTGTCATAGGTGCATATAGATGATGCGTACCAAGTTTGGAGTTATTTGGCCAATCGGTGTGGGCAGGAGAGTTTTTTGGCCGTTATAGCGCCACCTAGATGTGCATGTCTGCCAAAATGCATGTGCAGGTCTAGACACCCAGTAGGTACATGTGTGTGAAATTTGGTATGAATACGTGAAAGAATGCCTGAGATATAGCAGAATATGTGGATTTTTGGCGAAGGAATTTTCTACGCTTGACTTGTGATGCAGGTGGCCACGCCCATGTGCAGAAATGTGCACTTTGGCTCCATAATAATTAAAGTTCAGACTCTTCTGAGCGCCTGGATATCACATATGTGCATGTATGTGAAAAATCCAGGGACTAGTACGCGCTCAAAAATGTGTGCAAATTTGCATATTATGCAAATTAGCTCGACATGTAAGGGGCGGAGCATATGGCTTCAATGGAACTTTATTTAGATGAGCTCATGCCTGATCATATGCAGTTTACATTTTGTCTCTAGGACATACGGTGTAGGAGAAACACCTGTGTAAACTTTTTCATGCGTTTGTGTGCGCTATAGCGCCACCTAGGGTCGTATCGGGCTGGCGTGTTGCGCCTGAGTAGCGGAGAGGAGTACTACAAGTTGGCCAAAGGAGAAGTCTGTAGGTCTTACGGTTTAGGCTGCACGATGCGTTTTAAGGCAGAAAAAAAATAATAATAATAATAATAATAATAATAATAATAATAATAATAATAAAAATCGGAACAATTACAATAGGGTTCCAGCACCGGTGGTGCTTGGACCCCTAATAATCGGAACAAATACAATAGGGTTCCAGCACCACTGGTGCTTGGACCCCTAAATATAGCCGCAAGCGGCAATTACGGGGTCCAAGCTGAGGTTTGGCAAGATTTTGCACCCACTGGCACAACATTATGTAAAGCTTTATGAAATGTAC
Organism: Brachyhypopomus gauderio; assembly: GCF_052324685.1. Lineage (NCBI taxonomy): Eukaryota > Metazoa > Chordata > Actinopteri > Gymnotiformes > Hypopomidae > Brachyhypopomus > Brachyhypopomus gauderio. Next base: position 237,613 of record NW_027506934.1, on the reverse strand, counting down.
ATGAAAGTATATGAAGCACGTTTGTGAATGAAGTACCTGCTCAAAAAACAGAATCTAAATGGCAGCTATTTAAACTTATGGTGGAATACTGCCCAACGTGGGATTCGAACCCCCGTTGTCCACGTGCATTGTGGCTGGGAGCACATTGCTCTACCCATTGAGCTAATGGGTCTGACTGGATTACAGGCTCAACTCTAACTCTTTTGAGGAAAAGAATGACCTTTGATCTGCATGCATGTTCAGCATAGAAAATGAAAATATTCACAGTACAACCATTTGTGGATGGATTTGGCACAAACTTGGCAGATATCACCTCAGTGGTCTTCTGAATGTGTCTGTCCATTTTCATAACAATCAGACATTATATAGGGGAGTTTTTGAAATATGCAGTTCATATGTCATGACGGTACCATTGTGATGCATATTAAAAATATTAAATTGCAAGAATCTTAGAATTTGTTCCACCAGTTTTGTATTTCACATGCTGCTGGATATTATAATATGTGATTTGAGGTGATGGAGTGAAAATCCTAGGACTAGTATGAAAAGTGTAAATTATATGTATTGGATTATACACAAAATTCTGTACTTTTTTGCAAAGCACTTGCAATTACAAAGTTGTTAGTGATTTTGCATAGAATCATATGAGATCATGATTGTCCTTCTACATGAAAGCATGTAGGAGTAATTCAGGAATTTCTAGTATAGCGCCACCTAGTGGTGCAATTCCCGTCATACTTTGATATGTATTAGAGGGTGTGTAGATGAACATAATATGTGAGTTTCATGTTAATTGGCATATGATAAGCTTGTGAAAGGTGTACTGAAAGCTGATTGGTCGATAGCGGCGGCCATATTGGACATATGATGGTGCAGGTCAAGGACCTGTGTCATAGGTGCATATAGATGATGCGTACCAAGTTTGGAGTTATTTGGCCAATCGGTGTGGGCAGGAGAGTTTTGTGGCCGTTATAGCGCCACCTAGGTGTGCATGTCTGCCAAAATGTATGTGCCGGTCTAGACACCCAATAGGTACATGTGTGTGAAATTTGGAGTGAATACATGAAAGTATGCCTGAGATACAGCAGAATATGTGGATTTTTGGCGAAGGAATTTTCGACGCTTGACTTCTGATGCATGTGGCCACGCCCATGTGCAGAAATGTGCACTTTGGCTCCATAACAATTAAAGTTCAGACTCTTCTGAACGCATGGATACCACATATGTGCATGTATGTGAAAAATCCAGGGACTAGTACGCGCTCAAAAATGTGTGCGTATTTGCATATTATGCAAATTAGCTCGACATGTAAGGGGCGGAGCATATAGCTTCAATGGAACTTTTTTTAGATGAGCTCATGTCTGATCAGATGCAGTTTGAATTTTATCTCTAGGACATACGGTGTAGGAGAAACACCTGTGTAAACTTTTTCATGCGATTTTGTGCGCTATAGCGCCACCTATGGTCGGATCGGGCTGGCGTGTTGCGCCTGAGTAGCGGAGAGGAGTACTACAAGTTGGCCAAAGGAGAAGTCTGTAGGACTTACGGTTTAGGCTGCACGACGCGTTTTAGCGGAGAAAAAGAATAATAATAATAATAATAATAATAATCAGAACAATTACAATAGGGTTCCAGCACCGCTGGTGCTTGGACCCCTAATAATAATAATCGGAACAAATACAATAGGGTTCCAGCACCACTGGTGCTTGGACCCCTAATAATAAGAAAGAAAAATCCGAGCAATAACAATAGGTTTCCCACACTATGTGTGTGAACCCTAAATATAGCCGCAAGCGGCGATTACGGGGTCCAAGCTGAGGTTTGGCAAGATTTTGCACCCACTGGCACAACATTATGTAAAGCTTTATGAAATGTACATGAAAGTATATGAAGCACGTTCGTGAATGAAGTACCTGCTCAAAAAACAGAATCGAAATGGCAGCTTTTTAAACTTATGGTGGAATACTGCCCAACATGGGATTTGAACCCCCGTTGTCCACGTGCATTGTGGCTGGGAGCACATTGCTCTACCCATTGAGCTAATGGGTCTGACTGGAATAGGCTCAACTCTAACTCTTTTGAGGAAAAGAATGACCTTTGATCTGCATGCATGTTCTGCATAGAAAATGAAAATATTCACAGTACAACCATTTGTGGATGGATTTGGCACAAACTTGGCAGATATCACCTCAGTGGTCTTCTGAATGTGTCTGTCCATTTTCATAACAATCAGACATTATATAGGGGAGTTTTTGAAATATGCAGTTCATATGTCATGACGGTACCATTGTGATGCATATGAAAAATATTAAATTGCAAGAATCTTAGAATTTGTTCCACCAGTTTTGTATTTCACATGCTGCTGGATATTATAATATGTGATTTGAGGTGATGGAGTGAAAATCCTAGGACTAGTATGAAAAGTGTAAATTATATGTATTGGATTATACACAAAAATCTGTACTTTTTTGCAAAGCACTTGCAATTACAAAGTTGTTAGTGATTTTGCAAAGAATCATATGAGATCATGATTGTCCTTCTACATGAAAGCATGGAGGGCAGGAGAGTTTTTTGGCCGTTATAGCGCCACCTAGGTGTGCATGTCTGCCAAAATGTATGTGCCGGTCTAGACACCCAATAGGTACATGTGTGTGAAATTTGGAGTGAATACATGAAAGTATGCCTGAGATACAGCAGAATATGTGGCTTTTTGGCGAAGGAATTTTCGACGCTTGACTTCTGATGCATGTGGCCACGCCCATGTGCAGAAATGTGCACTTTGGCTCCATAACTATTAAAGTTCAGACTCTTCTGAACACCTGGATACCACATATGTGCATGTATGTGAAAAATCCAGGGACTAGTACGCGCTCAAAAATGTGTGCAAATTTGCATATTATGCAAATTAGCTCGACATGTAAGGGGCGGAGCATATAGCTTCAATGGAACTTTTTTTAGATGAGCTCATGCCTGATCAGATGCAGTTTGAATTTTATCTCTAGGACATACGGTGTAGGAGAAACACCTGTGTAAAATTTTTTATGCGATTTTGTGCGCTATAGCGCCACCTATGGTCGGATCGGGCTGGCGTGTTGCGCCTGAGTAGCGGAGAGGAGTACTACAAGTTGGCCAAAGGAGAAGTCTGTAGGACTTACGGTTTAGGCTGCACGACGCGTTTTAAGGCAGAAAAAGAAGAATAATAATAATAAATATAGCCGCAAGCGGCAATTACGGGGTCCAAGCTGAGGTTTGGCAAGATTTTGCACCCACTGGCACAACATTATGTAAAGCTTTATGAAATGTACATGAAAGTATATGAAGCACGTTCGTGAATGAAGTACCTGCTCAAAAAACAGAATCTAAATGGCAGCTTTTTAAACTTATGGTGGAATACTGCCCAACGTGGGATTCGAACCCCCGTTGTCCACGTGCATTGTGGCTGGGAGCACATTGCTCTACCCATTGAGCTAATGGGTCTGACTGGATTACAGGCTCAACTCTAACTCTTTTGAGGAAAAGAATGACCTTTGATCTGCATGCATGTTCAGCATAGAAAATGAAAATATTCACAGTACAACCATTTGTGGATGGATTTGGCACAAACTTGGCAGATATCACCTCAGTGGTCTTCTGAATGTGTCTGTCCATTTTCATAACAATCAGACATTATATAGGGGAGTTTTTGAAATATGCAGTTCATATGTCATGACGGTACCATTGTGATGCATATGAAAAATATTAAATTGCAAGAATCTTAGAATTTGTTCCACCAGTTTTGTATTTCACATGCTGCTGGATATTATAATATGTGATTTGAGGTGATGGAGTGAAAATCCTAGGACTAGTATGAAAAGTGTAAATTATATGTATTGGATTATACACAAAAATCTGTACTTTTTTGCAAAGCACTTGCAATTACAAAGTTGTTAGTGATTTTGCATAGAATCATATGAGATCATGATTGTCCTTCTACATGAAAGCATGTAGGAGTAATTCAGGAATTTCTAGTATAGCGCCACCTAGTGGTGCAATTCCCGTCATACTTTGATATGTATTAGAGGGTGTGTAGATGAACATAATATGTGAGTTTCATGTTGATTGGCATATGATAAGCTTGTGAAAGGTGTACTGAAAGCTGATTGGTCGATAGCGGCGGCCATATTGGACATATGATGGTGCAGGTCAAGGACCTGTGTCATAGGTGCATATAGATGATGCGTACCAAGTTTGGAGTTATTTGGCCAATCGGTGTGGGCAGGAGAGTTTTTTGGCCGTTATAGCGCCACCTAGGTGTGCATGTCTGCCAAAATGTATGTGCCGGTCTAGACACCCAATAGGTACATGTGTGTGAAATTTGGTGTGAATCTGTCAAAGCATGCCTGAGATACAGCAGAATATGTGCATTTTTGGCGAAGGATTTTTCGACCTTTGACTTGTGAGGCATGTGGCCACGCCCATGTGCAGAAATGTGCACTTTGGCTCCATAACAATTAAAGTTCAGACTCTTGTGAGCGCCTGGATACCACATATGTGCATGTATGTGAAAAATCCAGGGACTAGTACGCGCTCAAAAATGTGTGTGTATTTGCATATTATGCAAATTAGCTCGACATGTAAGGGGCGGAGCATATAGCTTCAATGGAACTTTTTTTAGATGAGCTCATGCCTGATCAGATGCAGTTTGAATTTTATCTCTAGGACATACGGTGTAGGAGAAACACCTGTGTAAACTTTTTCATGCGATTTTGTGCGCTATAGCGCCACCTATGGTCGGATCGGGCTGGCGTGTTGCGCCTGAGTAGCGGAGAGGAGTACTACAAGTTGGCCAAAGGAGAAGTCTGTAGGACTTACGGTTTAGGCTGCACGACGCGTTTTAGCGGAGAAAAAGAATAATAATAATAATAATAATAATCAGAACAATTACAATAGGGTTCCAGCACCGCTGGTGCTTGGACCCCTAAATATAGCCGCAAGCGGCAATTACGGGGTCCAAGCTGAGGTTTGGCAAGATTTGCGCACCCACTGGTACATCATGTAAAGGTATTTGAAATGTATATGAAAGTATATGAAGCACGTTCGTGAATGAAGTGCCTGCTAAAAAAACAGAATCTAAATTGCAGCTTTTAAAACTTATGGTGGTGTGCTGCCCGGCGCGGGATTCGAACCGCCATTGTCCACATGCATTGTGTCCGGGAGCACCTTGCTCTACCCATTGAGCTAATGGGCCTGACCCCATTACAGGCTCAACTCTAGCTCTTTTGAGGAAAAGAATGACCTTTGCATCAGCATGCATGTTCAGCATGGAAAATGAAAATATTCACAGTACAACCATTTGTGGTGGTTTGTAACAAGTTTGGAGTTATTTGGGCAATCGGTGTGGGCAGGAGAGTTTTTTGGCCGTTATAGCGCCACCTAGGTGTGCATGTCTGCCAAAATGTATGTGCAGGTCTAGACAACCAATAGGTACATGTGTGTGAAATTTGGAGTGAATACGTGAAAGCATGCCTGAGATACAGCAAAATATGTGGATTTTTGGCGAAGAATTTTTTTACCTTTGACTTGTGAGGCATGTGGCCACGCCCATGTGTGGAAATGTGCACTTTTGCTCTGCTAGAATCAAAGTTCAGACTCTTCTGAACATTTTGATACCACATATGTGCATGTATGTGAAAAATCCAGGGACTAGTTCGCGCTCAAAAATGTGTGTGTATTTGCATATTATGCAAATTAGCTCGAAATGTAAGGGGCGGAGCTAATAGCTTCAAATTTATTTTTTGTAGAATGGAAGATGACTGATCAGATGCAATTGGAATTTTTTGTTTATGACATACGGTGTAGGCGTGACAATTTTTTGCGCTCTATAGCGCCACCTATGGGCGGATCGAGCTGGCGTGTTGCGCCTGAGTAGCAGAGAGGAGTACTACAAGTTGGCCAAAGGAGAAGTCTGTAGGTGTTACGGATTAGGCTGCACGATGCATTTTAGCGGACTGAAAGCTGATTGGTCGATAGCGGCGGCCATATTGGACATATGATGGTGCAGGTCAAGGACCTGTGCCGTAGGTGCATATAGATGATGTGTACCAAGTTTGGAGTTATTTGGCCAATCGGTGTGGGCAGGAGAGTTTTTTGGCCGTTATAGCGCCACCTAGGTGTGCATGTCTGCCAAAATGTATGTGCAGGTCTAGACACCCAATAGGTGCATGTATGTGAAATTTGGTGTGAATACGTGAAAGCATGCCTGAGATATAGCAGAATATGTGTATTTTTGGCGAAGGATTTTTTGACCTTTGACTTATGAGGCATGTGGCCACGCCCATGAGGAGAAATGTGCAATTTTGCTCTGCTAGAATCAAAGTTCAGACTCTTGTGAGCGCCTGGATACCACATATGTGCATGTATGTGAAAAATCCAGGGACTAGTTCGCGCTCAAAAATGTGTGCGTATTTGCATGTTATGCAAATTAGCTCGACATGTAAGGGGCGGAGCATATGGCTTCAATGAAACTTTTTTTAGATGAGCACATGCCTGATCAGATGAAGTTTACATTTTGTCTCTAGGCCATACGGTTTAGGAGAAACACTTTTTCATGCGTTTGTGTGCGCTATAGCGCCACCTATGGTCGGATCGGGCTGGCGTGTTGCGCCTGAGTAGCGGAGAGGAGTACTACAAGTTGGCCAAAGGAGAAGTCTGTAGGTCTTACGGTTTAGGCTGCACAACGCGTTTTAGCGGAGAAAAAGAATAATAATAATAATAATAAATATAGCCGCAAGCGGCAATTACGGGGTCCAAGCTGAGGTTTGGCAAGATTTGCGCACCCACTGGTACATCATGTAAAGGTATTTGAAATGTATATGAAAGTATATGAAGCACGTTCGTGAATGAAGTGCCTGTTAAAAAAACAGAATCTAAATTGCAGCTTTTAAAACTTATGGTGGTGTGCTGCCCGGCGCGGGATTCGAACCGCCATTGTCCACACGCGTTGTAGATGGGAGCACCTTGCTCTAACCATTGAGCTAATGGGCCTGACCCGATTACAGGCTCAACTCTAGCTCTTTTGAGGAAAAGAATGACCTTTGATCAGCATGCATGTTCAGCATGGAAAATGAAAATATTCACAGTACAACCATTTGTGGTGGTTTGTACCAAGTTTGGAGTTATTTGGGCAATCGGTGTGGGCAGGAGAGTTTTTTGGCCGTTATAGCGCCACCTAGGTGTGCATGTCTGCCAAAATGTATGTGCAGGTCTAGACACGCAATAGGTACATGTGTGTGAAATTTGGAGTGAATACGTGAAAGCATGCCTGAGATACAGCAGATTATGTGGATTTTTGGCGAATAATTTTTTTACCTTTGACTTGTGAGGCATGTGGCCACGCCCATGTGTGGAAATGTGCACTTTTGCTCTGCCTGTTAAAAAAACAGAATCTAAATTGCAGCTTTTAAAACTTATGGTGGTGTGCTGCCCGGCGCGGGATTCGAACCGCCATTGTCCACATGCGTTGTAGATGGGAGCACCTTGCTCTAACCATTGAGCTAATGGGCCTGACCCGATTACAGGCTCAACTCTAGCTCTTTTGAGGAAAAGAATGACCTTTGATCAGCATGCATGTTCAGCATGGAAAATGAAAATATTCACAGTACAACCATTTGTGGTGGTTTGTACCAAGTTTGGAGTTATTTGGGCAATCGGTGTGGGCAGGAGAGTTTTTTGGCCGTTATAGCGCCACCTAGGTGTGCATGTCTGCCAAAATGTATGTGCAGGTCTAGACACGCAATAGGTACATGTGTGTGAAATTTGGAGTGAATACGTGAAAGCATGCCTGAGATACAGCAGATTATGTGGATTTTTGGCGAATAATTTTTTTACCTTTGACTTGTGAGGCATGTGGCCACGCCCATGTGTGGAAATGTGCACTTTTGCTCTGCTAGAATCAAAGTTCAGACTCTTCTGAACATTTTGATACCACATATGTGCATGTATGTGAAAAATCCAGGGACTAGTTCGCGCTCAAAAATGTGTGTGTATTTGCATATTATGCAAATTAGCTCGAAATGTAAGGGGCGGAGCTAATGGCTTCAAATTTATTTTTTGTAGAATGGAAGATGACTGATCAGATGCAATTGGAATTTTTTGTTTATGACATACCGTGTAGGCGTGACAATTTTTTGCCCTCTATAGCGCCACCTATGGGCGGATCGACCTGGCGTGTTGCGCCTGAGTAGCAGAGAGGAGTACTACAAGTTGGCCAAAGGAGAAGTCTGTAGGTGTTACGGATTAGGCTGCACGATGCATTTTAGCGGACTGAAAGCTGATTGGTCGATAGCGGCGGCCATATTGGACATATGATGGTGCAGGTCAAGGACCTGTGCCGTAGGTGCATATAGATGATGTGTACCAAGTTTGGAGTTATTTGGCCAATCGGTGTGGGCAGGAGAGTTTTTTGGCCGTTATAGCGCCACCTAGGTGTGCATGTCTGCCAAAATGTATGTGCAGGTCTAGACACCCAATAGGTGCATGTATATGAAATTTGGTGTGAATACGTGAAAGCATGCCTGAGATATAGCAGAATATGTGTATTTTTGGCGAAGGATTTTTTGACCTTTGACTTGTGAGGTATGTGGCCACGCCCATGTGCAGAAATGTGCACTTTTGCTCTGCTAGAATCAAAGTTCAGACTCTTGTGAGCGCCTGGATACCACATATGTGCATGTATGTGAAAAATCCAGGGACTAGTTCGCGCTCAAAAATGTGTGCGTATTTGCATGTTATGCAAATTAGCTCGACATGTAAGGGGCGGAGCATATGGCTTCAATGAAACTTTTTTTAGATGAGCACATGCCTGATCAGATGAAGTTTACATTTTGTCTCTAGGACATACGGTTTAGGAGAAACACCTGTTTAAACTTTTTCATGCGTTTGTGTGCGCTATAGCGCCACCTATGGTCGGATCGGGCTGGCGTGTTGCGCCTGAGTAGCGGAGAGGAGTACTACAAGTTGGCCAAAGGAGAAGTCTGTAGGTCTTACGGTTTAGGCTGCACAACGCGTTTTAGCGGAGAAAAAGAATAATAATAATAATAATAATAATAATAATAATAATAATAATAATCGGAACAAATACAATAGGGTTCCAGCACCACTGGTGCTTGGACCCCTAATAATCGGAACAAATACAATAGGGTTCCAGCACCACTGGTGCTTGGACCCCTAATAATAATAATAATCGGAACAAATACAATAGGGTTCCAGCACCACTGGTGCTTGGACCCCTAAATATAGCCGCAAGCGGCAATTACGGGGTCCAAGCTGAGGTTTGGCAAGATTTGCGCACCCACTGGTACATCATGTAAAGGTATATGAAATGTATATGAAAGTATATGAAGCACGTTCGTGAATGAAGTGCCTGCTCAAAAAACAGAATCTAAATTGCAGCTTTTTAAACTTATGGTGGTGTGCTGCCCGACGTGGGATTCGAACCGCCATTGTCCACATGCATTGTGGCTGGGAGCACCTTGCTCTACCCATTGAGCTAATGGGCCTGACCCGATTACAGGCTCAACTCTAGCTCTTTTGAGGAAAAGAATGACCTTTGCATCAGCATGCATGTTCAGCATGGAAAATGAAAATATTCACAGTACAACCATTTGTGGTGGTTTGTACCAAGTTTGGAGTTATTTGGGCAATCGGTGTGGGCAGGAGAGTTTTTTGGCCGTTATAGCGCCACCTAGGTGTGCATGTCTGCCAAAATGTATGTGCAGGTCTAGACACCCAATAGGTACATGTGTGTGAAATTTGGAGTGAATACGTGAAAGCATGCCTGAGATACAGCAGATTATGTGGATTTTTGGCGAAGAATTTTTTTACCTTTGACTTGTGAGGCATGTGGCCACGCCCATGTGTGGAAATGTGCACTTTTGCTCTGCTAGAATCAAAGTTCAGACTCTTCTGAACATTTTGATACCACATATGTGCATGTATGTGAAAAATCCAGGGACTAGTTCGCGCTCAAAAATGTGTGTGTATTTGCATATTATGCAAATTAGCTCGAAATGTAAGGGGCGGAGCTTATGGCTTCAAATTTATTTTTTGTAGAATGGAAGATGACTGATCAGATGCAATTGGAATTTTTTGTTTATGACATACGGTGTAGGCGTGACAATTTTTTGCGCTCTATAGCGCCACCTATGGGCGGATCGAGCTGGCGTGTTGCGCCTGAGTAGCAGAGAGGAGTACTACAAGTTGGCCAAAGGAGAAGTCTGTAGGTCTTACGGTTTAGGCTGCACAACGCGTTTTAGCAGACTGAAAGCTGATTGGTCGATAGCGGCGGCCATATTGGACATATTATTGTGCAGGTCAAGGACCTGTGCCGTAGGTGCATATAGATGATGCGTACCAAGTTTGGAGTTATTTGGACAATCGGTGTGGGCAGGAGAGTTTTTTGGCCGTTATAGCGCCACCTAGGTGTGCATGTCTGCCAAAATGTATGTGCAGGTCTAGACACCCAATAGGTGCATGTATGTGAAATTTGGTGTGAATACGTGAAAGCATGCCTGAGATATAGCAGAATATGTGTATTTTTGGCGAAGGATTTTTTGACCTTTGACTTGTGAGGCATGTGGCCACGCCCATGAGCAGAAATGTGCACTTTTGCTCTGCTAGAATCAAAGTTCAGACTCTTGTGAGCGCCTGGATACCACATATGTGCATGTATGTGAAAAATCCAGGGACTAGTTCGCGCTCAAAAATGTGTGCGTATTTGCATGTTATGCAAATTAGCTCGACATGTAAGGGGCGGAGCATATGGCTTCAATGAAACTTTTTTTAGATGAGCACATGCCTGATCAGATGAAGTTTACATTTTGTCTCTAGGACATACGGTTTAGGAGAAACACCTGTTTAAACTTTTTCATGCGTTTGTGTGCGCTATAGCGCCACCTATGGTCGGATCGGGCTGGCGTGTTGCGCCTGAGTAGCGGAGAGGAGTACTACAAGTTGGCCAAAGGAGAAGTCTGTAGGTCTTACGGTTTAGGCTGCACAACGCGTTTTAGCGGAGAAAAAGAATAATAATAATAATAAATATAGCCGCAAGCGGCAATTACGGGGTCCAAGCTGAGGTTTGGCAAGATTTGCGCACCCACTGGTACATCATGTAAAGGTATTTGAAATGTATATGAAAGTATATGAAGCACGTTCGTGAATGAAGTGCCTGCTAAAAAAACAGAATCTAAATTGCAGCTTTTAAAACTTATGGTGGTGTGCTGCCCGGCGCGGGATTCGAACCGCCATTGTCCACATGCATTGTGTCCGGGAGCACCTTGCTCTACCCATTGAGCTAATGGGCCTGACCCCATTACAGGCTCAACTCTAGCTCTTTTGAGGAAAAGAATGACCTTTGCATCAGCATGCATGTTCAGCATGGAAAATGAAAATATTCACAGTACAACCATTTGTGGTGGTTTGTAACAAGTTTGGAGTTATTTGGGCAATCGGTGTGGGCAGGAGAGTTTTTTGGCCGTTATAGCGCCACCTGAGTGTGCATGTCTGCCAAAATGTATGTGCAGGTCTAGACAACCAATAGGTACATGTGTGTGAAATTTGGAGTGAATACGTGAAAGCATGCCTGAGATACAGCAAAATATGTGGATTTTTGGCGAAGAATTTTTTTACCTTTGACTTGTGAGGCATGTGGCCACGCCCATGTGTGGAAATGTGCACTTTTGCTCTGCTAGAATCAAAGTTCAGACTCTTCTGAACATTTTGATACCACATATGTGCATGTATGTGAAAAATCCAGGGACTAGTTCGCGCTCAAAAATGTGTGTGTATTTGCATATTATGCAAATTAGCTCGAAATGTAAGGGGCGGAGCTAATAGCTTCAAATTTATTTTTTGTAGAATGGAAGATGACTGATCAGATGCAATTGGAATTTTTTGTTTATGACATACGGTGTAGGCGTGACAATTTTTTGCGCTCTATAGCGCCACCTATGGGCGGATCGAGCTGGCGTGTTGCGCCTGAGTAGCAGAGAGGAGTACTACAAGTTGGCCAAAGGAGAAGTCTGTAGGTGTTACGGATTAGGCTGCACGATGCATTTTAGCGGACTGAAAGCTGATTGGTCGATAGCGGCGGCCATATTGGACATATGATGGTGCAGGTCAAGGACCTGTGCCGTAGGTGCATATAGATGATGTGTACCAAGTTTGGAGTTATTTGGCCAATCGGTGTGGGCAGGAGAGTTTTTTGGCCGTTATAGCGCCACCTAGGTGTGCATGTCTGCCAAAATGTATGTGCAGGTCTAGACACCCAATAGGTGCATGTATGTGAAATTTGGTGTGAATACGTGAAAGCATGCCTGAGATATAGCAGAATATGTGTATTTTTGGCGAAGGATTTTTTGACCTTTGACTTATGAGGCATGTGGCCACGCCCATGAGGAGAAATGTGCAATTTTGCTCTGCTAGAATCAAAGTTCAGACTCTTGTGAGCGCCTGGATACCACATATGTGCATGTATGTGAAAAATCCAGGGACTAGTTCGCGCTCAAAAATGTGTGCGTATTTGCATGTTATGCAAATTAGCTCGACATGTAAGGGGCGGAGCATATGGCTTCAATGAAACTTTTTTTAGATGAGCACATGCCTGATCAGATGAAGTTTACATTTTGTCTCTAGGCCATACGGTTTAGGAGAAACACTTTTTCATGCGTTTGTGTGCGCTATAGCGCCACCTATGGTCGGATCGGGCTGGCGTGTTGCGCCTGAGTAGCGGAGAGGAGTACTACAAGTTGGCCAAAGGAGAAGTCTGTAGGTCTTACGGTTTAGGCTGCACAACGCGTTTTAGCGGAGAAAAAGAATAATAATAATAATAAATATAGCCGCAAGCGGCAATTACGGGGTCCAAGCTGAGGTTTGGCAAGATTTGCGCACCCACTGGTACATCATGTAAAGGTATTTGAAATGTATATGAAAGTATATGAAGCACGTTCGTGAATGAAGTGCCTGCTAAAAAAACAGAATCTAAATTGCAGCTTTTAAAACTTATGGTGGTGTGCTGCCCGGCGCGGGATTCGAACCGCCATTGTCCACATGCATTGTGGCCGGGAGCACCTTGCTCTACCCATTGAGCTAATGGGCCTGACCCGATTACAGGCTCAACTCTAGCTCTTTTGAGGAAAAGAATGACCTTTGCATCAGCATGCATGTTCAGCATGGAAATTAAAATATTCACAGTACAACCATTTGTGGTGGTTTGTAACAAGTTTGGAGTTATTTGGGCAATCGGTGTGGGCAGGAGAGTTTTTTGGCCGTTATAGCGCCACCTAGGTGTGCATGTCTGCCAAAATGTATGTGCAGGTCTAGACACCCAATAGGTACATGTGTGTGAAATTTGGAGTGAATACGTGAAAGCATGCCTGAGATACAGCAGAATATGTGGATTTTTGGCGAAGAATTTTTTTACCTTTGACTTGTGAGGCATGTGGCCACGCCCATGTGTGGAAATGTGCATTTTTGCTCTGCTAGAATCAAAGTTCAGACTCTTCTGAACATTTTGATACCACATATGTGCATGTATGTAAAAAATCCAGGGACTAGTTCGCGCTCAAAAATGTGTGTGTATTTGCATATTATGCAAATTAGCTCGAAATGTAAGGGGCGGAGCTAATAGCTTCAAATTTATTTTTTGTAGAATGGAAGATGACTGATCAGATGCAATTGGAATTTTTTGTTTATGACATACGGTGTAGGCGTGACAATTTTTTGCGCTCTATAGCGCCACCTATGGGCAGATCGAGCTGGCGTGTTGCGCCTGAGTAGCAGAGAGGAGTACTACAAGTTGGCCAAAGGAGAAGTCTGTAGGTGTTACGGATTAGGCTGCACGATGCATTTTAGCGGACTGAAAGCTGATTGGTCGATAGCGGCGGCCATATTGGACATATGATGGTGCAGGTCAAGGACCTGTGCCGTAGTTGCATATAGATGATGCGTACCAAGTTTGGAGTTATTTGGCCAATCGGTGTGGGCAGGAGAGTTTTTTGGCCGTTATAGCGCCACCTAGGTGTGCATGTCTGCCAAAATGTATGTGCAGGTCTAGACACCCAATAGGTGCATGTATGTGAAATTTGGTGTGAATACGTGAAAGCATGCCTGAGATATAACAGAAAATGTGTATTTTTGGCGAAGGATTTTTTGACCTTTGACTTTTGAGGTATGTGGCCACGCCCATGTGCAGAAATGTGCACTTTTGCTCTGCTAGAATCAAAGTTCAGAGTCTTGTGAGCGCCTGGATACCACATATGTGCATGTATGTGAAAAATCCAGGGACTAGTTCGCGCTCAAAAATGTGTGCGTATTTGCATGTTATGCAAATTAGCTCGACATGTAAGGGGCGGAGCATATGGCTTCAATGAAACTTTTTTTAGATGAGCACATGCCTGATCAGATGAAGTTTACATTTTGTCTCTAGGACATACGGTTTAGGAGAAACACCTGTTTAAACTTTTTCATGCGTTTGTGTGCGCTATAGCGCCACCTATGGTCGGATCGGGCTGGCGTGTTGCGCCTGAGTAGCGGAGAGGAGTACTACAAGTTGGCCAAAGGAGAAGTCTGTAGGTCTTACGGTTTAGGCTGCACAACGCGTTTTAGCGGAGAAAAAGAATAATAATAATAATAATAATAATAATAATAATAATAATAATAATCGGAACAAATACAATAGGGTTCCAGCACCACTGGTGCTTGGACCCCTAAATATAGCCGCAAGCGGCAATTACGGGGTCCAAGCTGAGGTTTGGCAAGATTTTGCACCCACTGGCACAACATTATGTAAAGCTTTATGAAATGTACATGAAAGTATATGAAGCACGTTCGTGAATGAAGTACCTGCTCAAAAAACAGAATCTAAATGGCAGCTTTTTAAACTTATGGTGGAATACTGCCCAACATGAGATTCGAACCCCCGTTGTCCACGTGCATTGTGGCTGGGAGCACATTGCTCTACCCATTGAGCTAATGGGTCTGACTGGATTACAGGCTCAACTCTAACTCTTTTGAGGAAAAGAATGACCTTTGATCTGCATGCATGTTCAGCATAGAAAATGAAAATATTCACAGTACAACCATTTGTGGATGGATTTGGCACAAACTTGGCAGATATCACCTCAGTGGTCTTCTGAATGTGTCTGTCCATTTTCATAACAATCAGACATTATATAGGGGAGTTTTTGAAATATGCAGTTCATATGTCATGACGGTACCATTGTGATGCATATGAAAAATATTAAATTGCAAGAATCTTAGAATTTGTTCCACCAGTTTTGTATTTCACATGCTGCTGGATATTATAATATGTGATTTGAGGTGATGGAGTGAAAATCCTAGGACTAGTATGAAAAGTGTAAATTATATGTATTGGATTATACACAAAAATCTGTACTTTTTTGCAAAGCACTTGCAATTACAAAGTTGTTAGTGATTTTGCATAGAATCATATGAGATCATGATTGTCCTTCTACATGAAAGCATGTAGGAGTAATTCAGGAATTTCTAGTATAGCGCCACCTAGTGGTGCAATTCCCGTCATACTTTGATATGTATTAGAGGGTGTGTAGATGAACATAATATGTGAGTTTCATGTTAATTGGCATATGATAAGCTTGTGAAAGGTGTACTGAAAGTTGATTGGTCGATAGCGGCGGCCATATTGGACATATGATGGTGCAGGTCAAGGACCTGTGTCATAGGTGCATATAGATGATGCATACCAAGTTTGGAGTTATTTGGCCAATCGGTGTGGGCAGGAGAGTTTTTTGGCCGTTATAGCGCCACCTAGGTGTGCATGTCTGCCAAAATGTATGTGCCGGTCTAGACACCCAATAGGTACATGTGTGTGAAATTTGGAGTGAATACATGAAAGTATGCCTGAGATACAGCAGAATATGTGGATTTTTGGCGAAGGAATTTTCGACACTTGACTTCTGATGCATGTGGCCACGCCCATGTGCAGAAATGTGCACTTTGGCTCCATAACAATTAAAGTTCAGACTCTTGTGAGCGCCTGGATACCACATATGTGCATGTATGTGAAAAATCCAGGGACTAGTACGCGCTCAAAAATGTGTGGGTATTTGCATATTATGCAAATTAGCTCGACATGTAAGGGGCGGAGCATATAGCTTCAATGGAACTTTTTTTAGATGAGCTCATGCCTGATCAGATGCAGTTTGAATTTTATCTCTAGGACATACGGTGTAGGAGAAACACCTGTGTAAACTTTTTCATGCGATTTTGTGCGCTATAGCGCCACCTATGGTCGGATCGGGCTGGCGTGTTGCGCCTGAGTAGCGGAGAGGAGTACTACAAGTTGGCCAAAGGAGAAGTCTGTAGGTCTTACGGTTTAGGCTGCACAACGCGTTTTAGCGGAGAAAAAGAATAATAATAATAATAATAATAATCGGAACAATTACAATAGGGTTCCAGCACCGCTGGTGCTTGGACCCCTAATAATAATAATCGGAACAAATACAATAGGGTTCCAGCACCACTGGTGCTTGGACCCCTAATAATAATCGGAACAAATACAATAGGGTTCCAGCACCACTGGTGCTTGGACCCCTAAATATAGCCGCAAGCGGCAATTACGGGGTCCAAGCTGAGGTTTGGCAAGATTTGCGCACCCACTGGTACATCATGTAAAGGTATTTGAAATGTATATGAAAGTATATGAAGCACGTTCGTGAATGAAGTGCCTGCTAAAAAAACAGAATCTAAACTGCAGCTTTTTAAACTTATGGTGGTGTGCTGCCCGGCGCAGGATTCGAACCGCCATTGTCCACATGCATTGTCGCTGGGAGCACCTTGCTCTACCCATTGAGCTAATGGGCCTGACCCGATTACAGGCTCAACTCTAGCTCTTTTGAGGAAAAGAATGACCTTTGATCAACATGCATGTTCAGCATGGAAAATGAAAATATTCACAGTACAACCATTTGTGGCGGTTTGTACCAAGTTTGGAGTTATTTGGCCAATCGGTGTGGGCAGGAGAGTTTTTTGGCCGTTATAGCGCCACCTAGGTGTGCATGTCTGCCAAAATGTATGTGCAGGTCTAGACACCTAATAGGTACATGTGTGTGAAATTTGGAGTGAATACGTGAAAGCATGCCTGAGATACAGCAGATTATGTGGATTTGTGGCGAAGAATTTTTTTACCTTTGACTTGTGAGGCATGTGGTCACGCCCATGTGTGGAAATGTGCATTTTTGCTCTGCTAGAATCAAAGTTCAGACTCTTCTGAACATTTTGATACCACATATGTGCATGTATGTGAAAAATCCAGGGACTAGTTCGCGCTCAAAAATGTGTGTGTATTTGCATATTATGCAAATTAGCTCGAAATGTAAGGGGCGGAGCTAATGGCTTCAAATTAATTTTTTGTAGAATGGAAGATGACTGATCAGATGCAATTGGAATTTTTTGTTTATGACATACGGTGTAGGCGTGACAATTTTTTGCGCTCTATAGCGCCACCTATGGGCGGATCGAGCTGGCGTGTTGCGCCTGAGTAGCAGAGAGGAGTACTACAAGTTGGCCAAAGGAGAAGTCTGTAGGTGTTACGGATTAGGCTGCACGATGCATTTTAGCGGACTGAAAGCTGATTGGTCGATAGCGGCGGCCATATTGGACATATGATGGTGCAGGTCAAGGACCTGTGCCGTAGGTGCATATAGATGATGCGCACCAAGTTTGGAGTTATTTGGCCAATCGGTGTGGGCAGGAGAGTTTTTTGGCCGTTATAGCGCCACCTAGGTGTGCATGTCTGCCAAAATGTATGTGCAGGTCTAGACACCCAATAGGTACATGCATGTGAAATTTGGTGTGAATACGTGAAAGCATGCCTGAGATATAACAGAATATGTGTATTTTTGGCGAAGGATTTTTTGACCTTTGACTTGTGAGGCATGTGGCCACGCCCATGAGCAGAAATGTGCACTTTTGCTCTGCTAGAATCAAAGTTCAGACTCTTGTGAGCGCCTGGATACCACATATGTGCATGTATGTGAAAAATCCAGGGACTAGTTCGCGCTCAAAAATGTGTGCGTATTTGCATGTTATGCAAATTAGCTCGACATGTAAGGGGCGGAGCATATGGCTTCAATGGAACTTTTTTTAGATGAGCTCATGCCTGATCAGATGCAGTTTGAATTTTATCTCTAGGACATACGGTGTAGGAGAAACACCTGTGTAAACTTTTTCATGCGATTTTGTGCGCTATAGCGCCACCTATGGTCGGATCGGGCTGGCGTGTTGCGCCTGAGTAGCGGAGAGGAGTACTACAAGTTGGCCAAAGGAGAAGTCTGTAGGTCTTACGGTTTAGGCTGCACAACGCGTTTTAGCGGAGAAAAAGAATAATAATAATAAATATAGCCGCAAGCGGCAATTACGGGGTCCAAGCTGAGGTTTGGCAAGATTTTGCACCCACTGGCACAACATTATGTAAAGCTTTATGAAATGTACATGAAAGTATATGAAGCACGTTCGTGAATGAAGTACCTGCTCAAAAAACAGAATCTAAATGGCAGCTTTTTAAACTTATGGTGGAATACTGCCCAACGTGGGATTTGAACCCCCGTTGTCCACGTGCATTGTGGCTGGGAGCACATTGCTCTACCCATTGACCTAATGGGTCTGACTGGGTTACAGCCTCAACTCTAACTCTTTTGAGGAAAAGAATGACCTTTGATCTGCATGCATGTTCAGCATAGAAAATGAAAATATTCACAGTACAACCATTTTTGGATGGATTTGGCACAAACTTGGCAGATATCACCTCAGTGGTCTTCTGAATGTGTCTGTCCATTTTCATAACAATCAGACATTATATAGGGGAGTTTTTGCAATATGCAGTTCATATGTCATGACGGTACCATTGTGATGCATATGAAAAATATTAAATTGCAAGAATCTTAGAATTTGTTCCACCAGTTTTGTATTTCACATGCTGCTGGATATTATAATATGTGATTTGAGGTGATGGAGTGAAAATCCTAGGACTAGTATGAAAAGTGTAAATTATATGTATTGGATTATACACAAAAATCTGTACTTTTTTGCAAAGCACTTGCAATTACAAAGTTGTTAGTGATTTTGCATAGAATCATATGAGATCATGATTGTCCTTCTACATGAAAGCATGTAGGAGTAATTCAGGAATTTCTAGTATAGCGCCACCTAGTGGTGCAATTCCCGTCATACTTGAGTATGTCTTAGAGGGTGTGTAGATGAACATAATATGTGAGTTTCATGTTGATTGGCATATGATAAGCTTGTGAAATGTGAACTGAAAGCTGATTGGTCGATAGCGGCGGCCATATTGGACATATGATGGTGCAGGTCAAGGACCTGTGTCATAGGTGCATATAGATGATGCGTACCAAGTTTGGAGTTATTTGGCCAATCGGTGTGGGCAGGAGAGTTTTTTGGCCGTTATAGCGCCACCTAGGTGTGCATGTCTGCCAAAATGTATGTGCCGGTCTAGACACCCAATAGGTACATGTGTGTGAAATTTGGAGTGAATACATGAAAGTATGCCTGAGATACAGCAGAATATGTGGATTTTTGGCGAAGAATTTTTTTACCTTTGACTTGTGAGGCATGTGGCCACGCCCATGTGTGGAAATGTGCACTTTTGCTCTGCTAGAATCAAAGTTCAGACTCTTCTGAACATTTTGATACCACATATGTGCATGTATGTGAAAAATCCAGGGACTAGTTCGCGCTCAAAAATGTGTGTGTATTTGCATATTATGCAAATTAGCTCGAAATGTAAGGGGCGGAGCTAATAGCTTCAAATTTATTTTTTGTAGAATGGAAGATGACTGATCAGATGCAATTGGAATTTTTTGTTTATGACATACGGTGTAGGCGTGACAATTTTTTGCGCTCTATAGCGCCACCTATGGGCGGATCGAGCTGGCGTGTTGCGCCTGAGTAGCAGAGAGGAGTACTACAAGTTGGCCAAAGGAGAAGTCTGTAGGTGTTACGGATTAGGCTGCACGATGCATTTTAGCGGACTGAAAGCTGATTGGTCGATAGCGGCGGCCATATTGGACATATGATGGTGCAGGTCAAGGACCTGTGCCGTAGGTGCATATAGATGATGCGTACCAAGTTTGGAGTTATTTGGCCAATCGGTGTGGGCAGGAGAGTTTTTTGGCCGTTATAGCGCCACCTAGGTGTGCATGTCTGCCAAAATGTATGTGCAGGTCTAGACACCCAATAGGTGCATGTATGTGAAATTTGGTGTGAATACGTGAAAGCATGCCTGAGATATAGCAGAATATGTGTATTTTTGGCGAAGGATTTTTTGACCTTTGACTTGTGAGGTATGTGGCCACGCCCATGTGCAGAAATGTGCACTTTTGCTCTGCTAGAATCAAAGTTCAGACTCTTGTGAGCGCCTGGATACCACATATGTGCATGTATGTGAAAAATCCAGGGACTAGTTCGCGCTCAAAAATGTGTGCGTATTTGCATGTTATGCAAATTAGCTCGACATGTAAGGGGCGGAGCATATGGCTTCAATGGAACTTTTTTTAGATGAGCACATGCCTGATCAGATGAAGTTTACATTTTGTCTCTAGGACATACGGTTTAGGAGAAACACCTGTTTAAACTTTTTCATGCGTTTGTGTGCGCTATAGCGCCACCTATGGTCGGATCGGGCTGGCGTGTTGCGCCTGAGTAGCGGAGGGGAGTACTACAAGTTGGCCAAAGGAGAAGTCTGTAGGTCTTACGGTTTAGGCTGCACAACGCGTTTTAGCGGAGAAAAAGAATAATAATAATAATAATAATAATAATAATAATAATAATAATAATAATAATAATAATCGGAACAAATACAATAGGGTTCCAGCACCGCTGGTGCTTGGACCCCTAATAATAATCGGAACAAATACAATAGGGTTCCAGCACCACTGGTGCTTGGACCCCTAAATATAGCCGCAAGCGGCAATTACGGGGTCCAAGCTGAGGTTTGGCAAGATTTGGGCACCCACTGGCACATTATGTAAAGCTATATGAAATGTATATGAAAGTATATGAAGCACGTTCGTGAATGAAGTGCCTGCTAAAAAAACAGAATCTAAATTGCAGCTTTTTAAACTTATGGTGGTGTGCTGCCCGACACGGGATTCGAACCGCCATTGTCCACATGCATTGTGGCTGGGAGCACCTTGCTTTACCCATTGAGCTAATGGGCCTGACCCGATTACAGGCTCAACTCTAGCTCTTTTGAGGAAAAGAATGACCTTTGCATCAACATGCATGTTCAGCATGGAAAATGAAAATATTCACAGTACAACCATTTGTGGTGGTTTGTACCAAGTTTGGAGTTATTTGGGCAATCGGTGTGGGCAGGAGAGTTTTTTGGCCGTTATAGCGCCACCTAGGTGTGCATGTCTGCCAAAATGTATGTGCAGGTCTAGACACCCAATAGGTACATGTGTGTGAAATTTGGAGTGAATACGTGAAAGCATGCCTGAGATACAGCAGAATATGTGGATTTTTGGCGAAGAATTTTTTTACCTTTGACTTGTGAGGCATGTGGCCACGCCCATGTGTGGAAATGTGCACTTTTGCTCTGCTAGAATCAAAGTTCAGACTCTTCTGAACATTTTGATACCACATATGTGCATGTATGTGAAAAATCCAGGGACTAGTTCGCGCTCAAAAATGTGTGTGTATTGGCATATTATGCAAATTAGCTCGAAATGTAAGGGGCGGAGCTAATGGCTTCAAATTTATTTTTTGTAGAATGGAAGATGACTGATCAGATGCAATTGGAATTTTTTGTTTATGACATACGGTGTAGGCGTGACAATTTTTTGCGCTCTATAGCGCCACCTATGTGCGGATCGAGCTGGCGTGTTGCGCCTGAGTAGCAGAGAGGAGTACTACAAGTTGGCCAAAGGAGAAGTCTGTAGGTGTTACGGATTAGGCTGCACGATGCATTTTAGCGGACTGAAAGCTGATTGGTCGATAGTGGCGGCCATATTGGACATATGATGGTGCAGGTCAAGGACCTGTGCCGTAGGTGCATATAAATGATGCGTACCAAGTTTGGAGTTATTTGGCCAATCGGTGTGGGCAGGAGAGTTTTTTGGCCGTTATAGCGCCACCTAGGTGTGCATGTCTGCCAAAATGTATGTGCAGGTCTAGACACCCAATAGGTGCATGTATGTGAAATTTGGTGTGAATACGTGAAAGCATGCCTGAGATATAGCAGAATATGTGTATTTTTGGCGAAGGATTTTTTGACCTTTGACTTGTGAGGTATGTGGCCACGCCCATGTGCAGAAATGTGCACTTTTGCTCTGCTAGAATCAAAGTTCAGACTCTTGTGAGCGCCTGGATACCACATATGTGCATGTATGTGAAAAATCCAGGGACTAGTTCGCGCTCAAAAATGTGTGCGTATTTGCATGTTATGCAAATTAGCTCGACATGTAAGGGGCGGAGCATATGGCTTCAATGAAACTTTTTTTAGATGAGCACATGCCTGATCAGATGAAGTTTACATTTTGTCTCTAGGACATACGGTTTAGGAGAAACACCTGTTTAAACTTTTTCATGCGTTTGTGTGCGCTATAGCGCCACCTATGGTCGGATCGGGCTGGCGTGTTGCGCCTGAGTAGCGGAGAGGAGTACTACAAGTTGGCCAAAGGAGAAGTCTGTAGGTCTTACGGTTTAGGCTGCAGAACGCGTTTTAGCGGAGAAAAAGAATAATAATAATAATAAATATAGCCGCAAGCGGCAATTACGGGGTCCAAGCTGAGGTTTGGCAAGATTTTGCACCCACTGGCACAACATTATGTAAAGCTTTATGAAATGTACATGAAAGTATATGAAGCATGTTCGTGAATGAAGTACCTGCTCAAAAAACAGAATCTAAATGCCAGCTTTTTAAACTTATGGTGGAATACTGCCCAACGTGGGATTCGAACCCCCGTTGTCCACGTGCATTGTGGCTGGGAGCACATTGCTCTACCCATTGAGCTAATGGGTCTGACTGGATTACAGGCTCAACTCTAACTCTTTTGAGGAAAAGAATGACCTTTGATCTGCATGCATGTTCAGCATAGAAAATGAAAATATTCACAGTACAACCATTTGTGGATGGATTTGGCACAAACTTGGCAGATATCACCTCAGTGGTCTTCTGAATGTGTCTGTCCATTTTCATAACAATCAGACATTATATAGGGGAGTTTTTGAAATATGCAGTTCATATGTCATGACGGTACCATTGTGATGCATATGAAAAATATTAAATTGCAAGAATCTTAGAATTTGTTCCACCAGTTTTGTATTTCACATGCTGCTGGATATTATAATATGTGATTTGAGGTGATGGAGTGAAAATCCTAGGACTAGTATGAAAAGTGTAAATTATATGTATTGGATTATACACAAAAATCTGTACTTTTTTACAAAGCACTTGCAATTACAAAGTTGTTAGTGATTTTGCATAGAATCATATGAGATCATGATTGTCCTTCTACATGAAAGCATGTAGGAGTAATTCAGGAATTTCTAGTATAGCGCCACCTAGTGGTGCAATTCCCGTCATACTTTGATATGTATTAGAGGGTGTGTAGTTGAACATAATATGTGAGTTTCATGTTAATTGGCATATGATAAGCTTGTGAAAGGTGTACTGAAAGCTGATTGGTCGATAGCGGCGGCCATATTGGACATATGATGGTGCAGGTCAAGGACCTGTGTCATAGGTGCATATAGATGATGCGTACCAAGTTTGGAGTTATTTGGCCAATCGGTGTGGGCAGGAGAGTTTTTTGGCCGTTATAGCGCCACCTAGGTGTGCATGTCTGCCAAAATGTGTGTGCCGGTCTAGACACCCAATAGGTACATGTGTGTGAAATTTGGAGTGAATACATGAAAGTATGCCTGAGATACAGCAGAATATGTGGATTTTTGGCGAAGGAATTTTCTACGCTTGACTTCTGATGCATGTGGCCACGCCCATGTGCAGAAATGTGCACTTTGGCTCCATAACAATTAAAGTTCAGACTCTTCTGAACGCCTGGATATCACATATGTGCATGTATGTGAAAAATCCAGGGACTAGTTCGCGCTCAAAAATGTGTGCGTATTTGCATATTATGCAAATTAGCTCGACATGTAAGGGGCGGAGCATATGGCTTCAATGGAACTTTTTTTAGATGAGCACATGCCTGATCAGATGAAGTTTACATTTTGTCTCTAGGCCATACGGTTTAGGAGAAACACTTTTTCATGCGTTTGTGTGCGCTATAGCGCCACCTATGGTCGGATCGGGCTGGCGTGTTGCGCCTGAGTAGCGGAGAGGAGTACTACAAGTTGGCCAAAGGAGAAGTCTGTAGGACTTACGGTTTAGGCTGCACGACGCGTTTTAGCGGAGAAAAAGAATAATAATAATAATAATAAATATAGCCGCAAGCGGCAATTACGGGGTCCAAGCGCAGGGTATGGGCACCATCTGGCACGCCTGAGATGCGTAAGCATGTGTGTGTAATCACTGGGTAGGTATGGGTGAAGCAATGTGTATATGAAACCTATAGGTAGGCCATTGCATGTGTGTGCATGTGTAAGAAAGATGTAGGGGTAATTCAGGAAATTCTAGTATAGCGCCACCTAGTGGTGCAATTCCCGTCATACTTGAGTATGTCTTAGAGAGTGTGTAGATGAACATAATATGTGAGTTTCATGTTGATTGGCATATGATAAGCTTGTGAAATGTGAACTGAAAGCTGATTGGTCGATAGCGGCGGCCATATTGGACATATGATGGTGCAGGTCAAGGATCTGTGTCATAGGTGCATATAGATGATGCGTACCAAGTTTGGAGTTATTTGGCCAATCGGTGTGGGCAGGAGAGTTTTTTGGCCGTTATAGCGCCACCTAGGTGTGCATGTCTGCCAAAATGTATGTACCGGTCTAGACACCCAATAGGTACATGTGTGTGAAATTTGGAGTGAATACATGAAAGTATGCCTGAGATACAGCAGAATATGTGGATTTTTGGCGAAGAAATTTTCTACGCTTGACTTGTGATGCATGTGGCCACGCCCATGTGCAGAAATGTGCACTTTGGCTCCATAACAATTAAAGTTCAGACTCTTGTGAGCGCCTGGATACCACATATGTGCATGTATGTGAAAAATCCAGGGACTAGTACGCGCTCAAAAATGTGTGCAAATTTGCATATTATGCAAATTAGCTCGACATGTAAGGGGCGGAGCATATGGCTTCAATGGAACTTTTTTTAGATGAGCACATGCCTGATCAGGTGAAGTTTACATTTTGTCTCTAGGACATACGGTTTAGGAGAAACACCAGTTTAAACTTTTTCATGCGTTTTTGTGCGCTATAGCGCCACCTATGGTCGGATCGGGCTGGCGTGTTGCGCCTGAGTAGCGGAGAGGAGTACTACAAGTTGGCCAAAGGAGAAGTCTGTAGGTCTTACGGTTTAGGCTGCACAACGAGTTTTAAGGCAGAAAAAAAATTGGCATATGAAAAGCTTGTGAAAGGTGTACTGAAAGCTGATTGGTCGATAGCGGCGGCCATATTGGACATATGATGGTGCAGGTCAAGGACATGTGTCATAGGTGCATATAGATGATGCGTACCAAGTTTGGAGTTATTTGGCCAATCGGTGTGGGCAGGAGAGTTTTTTGGCCGTTATAGCGCCACCTAGATGTGCATGTCTGCCAAAATGCATGTGCAGGTCTAGACACCCAGTAGGTACATGTGTGTGAAATTTGGTATGAATACGTGAAAGAATGCCTGAGATATAGC
The DNA here is from genome assembly GCF_052324685.1 of Brachyhypopomus gauderio. Taxonomy (NCBI): domain Eukaryota; kingdom Metazoa; phylum Chordata; class Actinopteri; order Gymnotiformes; family Hypopomidae; genus Brachyhypopomus; species Brachyhypopomus gauderio. The sequence goes on along the minus strand of NW_027506934.1, from coordinate 211,765 downwards.
AGAATATGTGGATTTTTGGCGAAGGAATTTTCTACGCTTGACTTGTGATGCAGGTGGCCACGCCCATGTGCAGAAATGTGCACTTTGGCTCCATAATAATTAAAGTTCAGACTCTTCTGAGCGCCTGGATATCACATATGTGCATGTATGTGAAAAATCCAGGGACTAGTACGCGCTCAAAAATTTGTGCAAATTTGCATATTATGCAAATTAGCTCGACATGTAAGGGGCGGAGCATATGGCTTCAATGGAACTTTTTTTAGAGGAGCTCATGCCTGATCATATGCAGTTTACATTTTGTCTCTAGGACATACGGTGTAGGAGAAACACCTGTGTAAACTTTTTCATGCGTTTGTGTGCGCTATAGCGCCACCTAGGGTCGTATCGGGCTGGCGTGTTGCGCCTGAGTAGCGGAGAGGAGTACTACAAGTTGGCCAAAGGAGAAGTCTGTAGGTCTTACGGTTTAGGCTGCACAACGCGTTTTAGCGGAGAAAAAGAATAATAATAATAATAATAATAATAATAATAATAATAATAATAATAATAATCGGAACAAATACAATAGGGTTCCAGCACCGGTGGTGCTTGGACCCCTAATAATAATAATCAGAACAATTACAATAGGGTTCCAGCACCGCTGGTGCTTGGACCCCTAAATATAGCCGCAAGCGGCAATTACGGGGTCCAAGCTGAGGTTTGGCAAGATTTGCGCACCCACTGGTACATCATGTAAAGGTATTTGAAATGTATATGAAAGTATATGAAGCACGTTCGTGAATGAAGTGCCTGCTAAAAAAACAGAATCTAAATTGCAGCTTTTAAAACTTATGGTGGTGTGCTGCCCGGCGCGGGATTCGAACCGCCATTGTCCACATGCATTGTGGCCGGGAGCACCTTGCTCTACCCATTGAGCTAATGGGCCTGACCCGATTACAGGCTCAACTCTAGCTCTTTTGAGGAAAAGAATGACCTTTGCATCAGCATGCATGTTCAGCATGGAAAATAAAATATTCACAGTACAACCATTTGTGGTGGTTTGTAACAAGTTTGGAGTTATTTGGGCAATCAGTGTGGGCAGGAGAGTTTTTTGGCCGTTATAGCGCCACCTAGGTGTGCATGTCTGCCAAAATGTATGTGCAGGTCTAGACACCCAATAGGTACATGTGTGTGAAATTTGGTGTGAATACGTGAAAGCATGCCTGAGATACAGCAGAATATGTGGATTTTTGGCGAAGAATTTTTTTACCTTTGACTTTGAGGCATGTGGCCACGCCCATGTGTGGAAATGTGCACTTTTGCTCTGCTAGAATCAAAGTTCAGACTCTTCTGAACATTTTGATACCACATATGTGCATGTATGTGAAAAATCCAGGGACTAGTTTGCGCTCAAAAATGTGTGTGTATTTGCATATTATGCAAATTAGCTCGAAATGTAAGGGGCGGAGCTAATAGCTTCAAATTTATTTTTTGTAGAATGGAAGATGACTGATCAGATGCAATTGGAATTTTTTGTTTATGACATACGGTGTAGGCGTGACAATTTTTTGCGCTCTATAGCGCCACCTATGGGCGGATCGAGCTGGCGTGTTGCGCCTGAGTAGCAGAGAGGAGTACTACAAGTTGGCCAAAGGAGAAGTCTGTAGGTGTTACGGATTAGGCTGCACGATGCATTTTAGCGGACTGAAAGCTGATTGGTCGATAGCGGCGGCCATATTGGACATATGATGGTGCAGGTCAAGGACCTGTGCCGTAGTTGCATATAGATGATGCATACCAAGTTTGGAGTTATTTGGCCAATCGGTGTGGGCAGGAGAGTTTTTTGGCCGTTATAGCGCCACCTAGGTGTGCATGTCTGCCAAAATGTATGTGCGGGTCTAGACACCCAATAGGTGCATGTATGTGAAATTTGGTGTGAATACGTGAAAGCATGCCTGAGATATAACAGAAAATGTGTATTTTTGGCGAAGGATTTTTTGACCTTTGACTTTTGAGGTATGTGGCCACGCCCATGTGCAGAAATGTGCACTTTTGCTCTGCTAGAATCAAAGTTCAGAGTCTTGTGAGCGCCTGGATACCACATATGTGCATGTATGTGAAAAATCCAGGGACTAGTTCGCGCTCAAAAATGTGTGCGTATTTGCATGTTATGCAAATTAGCTCGACATGTAAGGGGCGGAGCATATGGCTTCAATGAAACTTTTTTTAGATGAGCACATGCCTGATCAGATGAAGTTTACATTTTGTCTCTAGGACATACGGTTTAGGAGAAACACCTGTTTAAACTTTTTCATGCGTTTGTGTGCGCTATAGCGCCACCTATGGTCGGATCGGGCTGGCGTGTTGCGCCTGAGTAGCGGAGAGGAGTACTACAAGTTGGCCAAAGGAGAAGTCTGTAGGACTTACGGTTTAGGCTGCACGACGCGTTTTAAGGCAGAAAAAGAAGAATAATAATAAATATAGCCGCAAGCGGCGATTGGCGGGTTCACACAAAAAAAGGCACAAAAGCCCAAAGGGTCTTTTAGACCAACTAGTGATATGAAGCTACTTCAGTCCAAAAAATGGACAGATAAAGTAATTTGCCAAAAATTATTCAACTGGGGCAATAAAGGCCCAAAAGATCAAAACAAAATGTAATGGCAAAATGATTCAGATCATAGAAGTTAATCAGTGCTGTGATTAGCTTTGTATGTGTGTGTTTGTGTGTTTTTTCATGTATGCAGTAAGGGCTTCTTGAGGCTTTTTTGGTTGGCTTGAGCAAAGGAATACAGCTGAAGTAGAATTTTGTTTCTAGGCCATACAGTGTGGAAGATATTAGCAAAATGATTCAGACCATACAACTAAATCAAATGCTGAGATTAGGTTAAAAGCACTGACACACTGACCCAGGGGCCTAGTCAAATAAATATACCTTTGGCTGAATTTGTCAGAAGTTGTGAACATAGCAGCAGGAGAGCTCTTGTTAATGCCCCACATGTAAACCCCACTATTTAACCCTTTTCATTTAGCTGACAAAATCTGTCACATGTGAATCTCAAACAAACCAAAGAGTGATGGCTTACTATACAATAAAATAACACAAATATTCTTATCTTTGCCTGTTCATGATGTTCTCATCCCTACTCTGACATGTTCTCACTGTTGTGCCCATAGTAGGGAGGCCACTAGGAATGTGTATCTAACAAGACTTTGATGATAAGTAAAGCATGCAGTTATATAGAGGTTGTGTGTGAAATGTGAATTACATATCTCTGTCCTCTCATGTCATTTCAGGATGTATAGAGGGCACGAGTTGAGAGTGTGGATGGAAAAATGAAGCTAAATATCAGTTAGTGTGTTGGAAATGGCTAGAGAAATGTATATATGAAGCATATAGGAAGTCCTGTGTGAGGGTGTGTGGAAAAAAGAAGCTAAATATCTGTATATTAGTCACTGGGTAATTGATAGTAATGGCTAGAATTAGTGTGTATGTGAAACCTATAGGCCAGAGAGGCCTTTGTTTTTGTGAGTGCATGTGAAGGAGAGATAGGGGGAGGGAGAGCCCAAGGGTTGTAAAGTGTTAGAAGCATGGGGGAGTGGAGGAGGGGGGCAGCGTGTGTGAGAATGGCAAACGTGCGTGTCTTATTCAACTGAGGCAATAAAGGCCCAAAAGATCAAAACAAAATGTATTGGCAAAATGATTCAGATCATAGAAGTTAATCAAATGCTGTGATTAGCTTTGTATGTGTGTGTGTGTTTTTTCATGTATGCAGTAAGGGCTTCTTGAGGCTTTGTTGGTTGGCTTGAGCAAAGGAATACAGCTGAAGTACAATTTTGTTTCTAGGCCATACAGTGTGGAAGATATTAGCAAAATGATTCAGACAATACAACTAAATCAAATGCTGAGATTAGGTTAAAAGTACTGACACACTGACCCAGGGGCCTAGTCAAATAAATATACCTTTGGCTGAATTTGACTGATGTTGTGAACATAGCAGCAGGAGAACTCTGGTTAATGCCCCACATGTAAACACCACTCTTTAACCCTTTTCATTTAGCTGACAAAATATGTCACATGTGATTCTCAAACAAACCAGAGTGATGGGTTACTATACAATAAAATAACACAAATATTCTTATCTTTGCCTGTTCATGATGTTCTCATCCCTACTCTGACATGTTCTCACTGTTGTGCCCTTAGTAGGGAGGCCACTAGGAATGTGTATCTAACAAGACTTTGATGATAAGTAAAGCATGCAGTTATTTAGAGGTTGTGTGTGAAATGTGAATTACATGTCTCTGTCCTCTCTTATGTCATTTCAGGATGTATAGAGGGCATGAGTTGAGAGTGTGGATGGAAAAGTGAAGCTAAATATCAGTTAGTGTGTTGGAAATGGCTAGAGAAATGTATATATGAAGCATATAGGAAGTCCTGTGTGAGGGTGTGTGGAAAAAAAGAAGCTAAATATCTGTATATTAGTCACTGGGTAATTGGTAGTAATGGCTAGAATTAGTGTGTATGTAAAACCTATAGGCCAGAGAGGCCTTTGTTTTTGTGAGTGCATGTGAAAGAGAGAGAGGGAGGAGGGAGAGCCCAAGGGTTGTAAAATGTTAGAAGGATGGGGGAGTGGAGGAGGGGGGCAGCGTGTGCGAGAATGGCACGTGCGTGTGGGCTGAGCAGCTCTCGTCTTCTCCCTGCACAGCTCAGTATGGAAAATGAAAATATTCACTGTAGAGCTGTTTGTGGACGGATTTGGCTCAAAATTGGCACATCACACCACAATGGTCATGTGAATGTGGATGTCAATTTTCATAACAATCAGACATACTATGGCGTAGTTATTGAACTGTGAATTTGATGTGTTACGATGGTAGCATTGTGATGCATATGAAAAATATTAATTTGTGAAAACCTTAGGATTTTCTCCCTAATCTTAGCATTTCAGAGTCTGCTGAGTATTACAAGGTGTGATTTAAAGGTGATGGAGTTAAAATGCTAGGACTAGTATGAAAATGACAAGTTATATATATTTGATAATAGTGAAAAAGTGGTACATTTTTGCAAAGCACATGTAATTAGAAAGTTGCTAGGAATTCTGCATACAATCATATGAGTGCAAGCATTTCTTGATAAGTGAAAATATGTAGGAGAAATTCTGGATTTTCTAGTATAGCGCCACCTAGTGGTGCAATTCCCTTCTAACATGAGTATGTCTTAGAGGGTGTGTACATGAACATACCATGTCAGTTTCATGTGCATGTACCTATGGTAAGTCTGCCAAATGGCCAATTAATTAAAATTAAAATTAATTGGCTCATGGCGGCCATGTTTTTTGAGTGATGAGGTCATCATTGTGTGCCTTGATACCACTTGGGCCCCTGATGATGCCTGTAAAGTCTTGGCTTGATGTGACTAATGGTTTCTGAGAAACAGTTTTTCCCATGTTATAGCGCCCCCTATTGGACAATCGTGGCCAGCTTTGACCTGTGACCTCTGAGTCATGTGCCCTAACAACTGATAAATTTTCATGAAGATTGGTCAAAGCATTGCTGAGATATAGCTGCTGAAGTCAATTTGGCCACGCCTCAGAGCTATTGATTGACATGTGACAACCAGACTGTATACCAATGTCACCGTTTTGTTGATGTTCCTTGATAATGAGATTCTTGTGAATATTTTGACACCAAGATTGTGGTGATCAGATGAAAAACCAGGGACTAGTATAAAAAAGTAGGTTTTGCATATTATGCAAATTAGCAAAAAATCTAAGTAGGCGGAGCTTAATGGTTCTTGAGGCTTTTTTGTTTGTCTGGAGCCAAGGAATGCACCTGAAGTGGAATTTTGTTTCTACGACCTACGGGGTGGGAGATATGGACCAAAACGCAAAATGCTGCGCTATAGCGCCACCATCAGGCCAATTTGGGTGTCTGTACTTAAGCACGGTCCCGCAAACAGACTACACCAGTCTGCCAAGTTTGGTCTTCCTGGGCCTTACGGTTTAGGCTGCAGTATGCGTTTTATGCGGAGAAAAATAATAATAAATATAGCCGCAAGCGGCAATTGGCGGGTTCACACACGAATAGGCCACTTGGCTTCAATAGGCAATAGACCCAATAGGTCCTTTAGACCCAAAAGAAGCTGTTTGAGTGGAAAAAATGCACAAATAAATCAATGTGCAAAAAAATGTTCAATTGGGGCACTAAAGGCCCAAAAGGATCAAAATAATGTGTATTGGCAAAATGATTCAAATCACAGAACTAAATCACATGCTGAGATCAGCTTTGTGTGTGTGTTTGTGTGGTATTTCATGTGAGAAATAGTTTTCAGTCCGTTCCGATGTTTGGCCACTAGATGGAGCCCAAGTACTACCATACTGATATCTCATTAATCTCAGTAATGCAATATGACATTTTGGTGAATTAAAAGGTTCATTTCTGGTCAGGCAGTGCACTTTTTGTTATAAGATGCAATTGCAATGTTATAGAACTTATTGATCTGGATCATACAAGACCAATTACTTGTCTGTATTCTGCATAACAAGATTGCAGCATGAGTTTTTATGTTTTCTTAGGTTTTTGGGTACTGTAGCGCCCCCGACAGGCCAATTTGAACCAAACTTGGCATACCTCACAAGGACTTCAGGATATAAAAGCCTTTCAAATTGGGAGTTGATTGCATACATGGTTTTTGAGTTATAGCAATATAGGTCATATATGGCATGGCCACAATGATATAATGGGAAAATGGACCAATCAGAAAAATAAAAATCCAAATTTTTTTTAATCACTTTTTACCTACAGAGTCTACTGATTATGCTCATAGCAATTTTGCCATAATTGGATAAAATTCCTATGACTAGTTTGTAAATAGCTATTTTCAAACAATTGATGAATGTGACAAAAGTATGCATTTTTTAATAGGACTTGTAATTGCAAAGTTGTCAGGTCTACTGCAAGGAATAAAAAGAAACAAGTTGCATGTTCCTAAGTTAAAATTTGGAGGAGTTATGCATGATTTTCACAAATAGCGCCACCTAGTGTCTAAATGTTTCAAAACTGCACAGCATGACACATAGTCCTGGGATATGCACAGTGGTGAGGTTTCATGTTGTTTGGCCAATGGTAAGTCTGTCAAATGGCCAATTAATTCAAATAAAAATTAATTGGCTCATGGCGGCCATGTTTTTTGAGTGATGATGTCATCAATATGTGTCTTGATACCATTTGGGCCACTGATGATGCCTGTAAAGTTTTGGCTTGATGTGACTAATGGTTTCTGAGAAACAGTTTTTCTCATGTTATAGCGCCCCCTAATGGACAATCGTGGCCAGCTTTGACCTATTACCTTGGAGTCATGTGCCCTAACAACTGTTAAAATTTTATGAAGATCCGTCAAAGCGTTGCTGAGATATGGCTGTTTAAGTAAATTTGGCCACGCCTTGGAGCTATTGATTGACATGTGACCACCAGACTGTATGCAAATCTCAAAATGTTTTTAAGCAACTTTGATAATGAGATTCTCCTGAATATTTTGACACCAAGGTTGTGGTGATCGGATGAAAAACCAGGGACTAGTATAAAAAAGTAGGTTTTGCATATTATGCAAATTAGCAAAAAATCTAAGTAGGCGGAGCTTAATAGTTCAAATTTATTTTTTATTTGCCTTGACCCAAGGAATCCAACAGAAGTGAAATTTTGTTTCTAGGCCCTACGTTGTGGGAGATATGGACCAAAACGCAAAATGCTGCGCTATAGCGCCACCATCAGGCCAATGTGGGTCCCTGTCTCTATTTCTCTCATTGCACACCTGCTGCACCTTGTTGCCAAGTTTGGTCTTTCTGGGCCTTACGGTCTAGGCTGCAGTATGCGTTTTACAGGGGGAAAAATAATAATAAGAAAAATTTCAGCAATTACAATAGGTTTCCTACACTGTGTGTGTGAACCCTAATAATAAATAATAATAATAATAATAATCGGAACAAAACCAATAGGGTTCCAGCACCGCTGGTGCTTGGACCCCTAATAATCGGAACAAAACCAATAGGGTTCCAGCACCGCTGGTGCTTGGACCCCTAAATATAGCCGCAAGCGGCGATTGGCGGGTTCACACACCAATAGGCATTTTGGCCTCAATAGGCAAAAGGAAGCCCAAAAGGTCTTTTAGACCTAAAAGTGAAAAGAAGCTGTTTGGGTTTGGCCAGTGTGTGCTCTACAGATGTAGAGTGTGTGATGACATCTGCATATGTCAGAAAGGGAGACACAGAAATAGCACATCTGGCTAGGGCTGCATCTATGTGAACAATATAGGAAAGCCTGCATGTGTCTATACATGATTGGGCCTGTATTGATTTGATGATTTGACTGACATGACTGATATGACTGGACTGAAATGACTGATATGACTGGACTGAAATGATTGGCATGACATGACTTACATGACTGGCATGACTGACATGACTGATGTAACTGACATGACTGGCATTTTTGATATGACTGACATCACTGGCATGACTGACATATACTATACATATACTATAGATATGCATACAAACTTTACATACATTTAGGTAGATGTGTGTGTGTGTGTGTGTGGTAGTGTATGTACTCAAACTATGACAACATATACTAATACATACATACATAAGTATACATAGAAACTATACATACATATAGGTATAAAGGTGTGTGTGTCTGTGTGTTTGTGTGAGAGAGAGAGAGACAAAAAAGAAGCCAAATATCAGTTTGTATGAGCATGTGTTAGTCACTGAGATATGGGTGGGTATGGCTAGGGAAGTGTCATTGTGAATGCTATAGGAAGGCCTGCTTGCGCCTGTATGTGTGTGTGCCTGGTTAATAGACACAGAGATCTAGGTAGCCAGAGCAATGTTTACTTAGGGCACAGAGATGGGAGGGGGAATGTGGGTGAGAGTGTGAGTTTCAGCTTGCGTGCGTGTGAGAAGGAGAAGGTGACAGAGGGACTTTACATGCATTCTTATGCATTGTATATAATACTGCACTGTAGAGCCATACGATAACCGATTTAGATTAAACTTGACAAATTTGTTCAGGATGGGATTCTGAATGGGCTTGTGCATTTTGGTCAGAATTGGGTAAAATATGAAAGAGCTTTAAGAATATGAATATTATATGTATCGATGCTGTCCATTAAAAAAATATTTAGCAGGTATAAGTGTCCTCAAATCCAAAATCTTTGGATTGTTTTTTGATTTCACACTCTGTAGAGTATTATAAGACTTTGCTTGACATGATAGTATGAAAATCCTAGGAGGAGTATGAAAAGTGAGGATTTCAAACTATTATTAACTGTAAATAAATTGTGCATTTTTTAATAGGACATGTAATGGGAAAGTTGTTCGCACTACTGCAAGGAATCAAAAGAGTCCAATTGCATGTTCCCAAGTGGAATTATGTAGGGGATACACTTGCTTTTTTTGCAATAGCGCCCCCCAGTGGCCAATCGACACCCGGCTGGATTATGTCATAGGGGGCGTGCACTTGTCCACACCCAAGAGGTTTCGTGCAGATCGACCAATGGTAAGCCTGTCAAACGCGTGCCGATCACGGATTGGCCGATTACGTCAGCCATTTTGGAAGTATGGCATGTCTGCTTTGGGACCTGGTTCCCAGAGGCCCATAGATGATGTCTGTCAAGTTTCATGTGGATCGGCCAATCTGAGTGCATGGGGCAAATTTTTGCATGTTATAGCGCCCCCTAGCAGGTGAGGTATGGCAACCTCTGCGAGCTGCCCCAGACCCTCACAGGGAAGCTGTTTGTGAAGTGCCATCTCATTACATGCAAGTTTTCTTAAGTTAGAGCTCCATATGCGCAAAATTTACTATTGAATTTACGCCCCCTCATTTGATTGGCTTATACTGACTAGGTAGTGAAGAAATTAGCATTTTTGTTGGATACGTTTTAAAGTTCAGACTCTTCTGAACGTTTTGATACCACATATGTGCATGTATGTGAAAAATCCAGGGACTAGTTCGCGCTCAAAAATGTGTGTGATTTTGCACATTATGCAAATTAACTCGAAATCTAAGTGGGCGGAGCTTAATGGTTGTATATTAATTGTCCTATTGAATTTAGTCAAGGAATGTATAGGAACTGGAATTTTGGTTCTAGGACCTACGGTGTAGGAGATATGGACAAAAAGTCAATATGGTCTGCTATAGCGCCACCATCAGGCCAATTTGGGTCCCTGTATGGGAATCTGGTCCTTGGGGGTAACTGAACCTTTTTGCCAAGTTTGGGGTTTCTAGGCATTACGGTCTAGGCTGCACAATACGTTTTAGGTCAAAAAATGGGACAAAGAATAAGAAAGAAAAATCCTAACAATTACAATAGGGTTCCCACACTATGTGTGTGTGAACCCTAAATATAGCCGCAAGCGGCGATTGGCGGGTTCACACACAAATAGGCATATTTTGACCTCAATAGGCAAAAGGAAGCCCAAAAGGTCCTTTAGACCTAAAAGTGAAAAGAAGCTGTTTGGGTTTGGCCAGTGTGTGCTCTACAGATAGTGTGTGATGACATCTGCGTGTGTCAGAAAGGGAGACACAGAAATAGCACATCTGGCTAGGGCTGCATCTATGTGAACAATATAGGAAGGCCTGCATGTGTCTATACATGATTGGGCCTGTATATTACAGACAGAGAGAGATTGAGGGTGCCAGAGACTATGCTTTGTTAATTCACTCCTTGCACACCTTGCACGCCTAACATGACTGCCCGTGTATTCAAAGTATGAATGTAGTCTGCAAAGCCTGGCATTACATGACTGACATGACTGGCATGGCTGACATAACTGATATGACTGGCATGACTGAAATGACATCACTGGCATGATGAACAAAAGTAATATGACTGATATGACTGACATAACTGGAATGAGTGACATGACTGGCATGACTGTAATGACATGACTGATATGACTGACATGACTTATGTCTGACATGACTGGACTGACATGACTGATATGACTGGACTGATATGACTGGACTGAAATGACTGGACTGACATGACTGTTATGACTGGACAGATATGCATACAAACTATACATACATTTAGGTAGAAGTGTGTGTGTGTGTGTGTGTGTGTGTGTGTGTGTGTGTGTGTGTGTGTGTGTGTGTGTGGTAGTGTATGTACTCAAACTATGACAACATATACTAATACATACATACATAAGTATACATAGAAACTATACATACATATAGGTATAAAGGTGTGTGTGTCTGTGTGTTTGTGTGAGAGAGAGAGAGACAAAAAAGAAGCCAAATATCAGTTTGTATGAGCATGTGTTAGTCACTGAGATATGGGTGGGTATGGCTAGGGAAGTGTCATTGTGAATGCTATAGGAAGGCCTGCTTGCGCCTGTATGTGTGTGTGCCTGGTTAATAGACACAGAGAGATCTAGGTAGCCAGAGCAATGTTTACTTAGGGCACAGAGATGGGAGGGGGAATGTGGGTAAGAGTGTGAGAGAGACTGAGAGTGTGAGTTTCAGCTTGCGTGCGTGTGAGAAGGAGAAGGTGACAGAGGGACTTTACATGCATTCTTATGCATTGTATATAATACTGCACTGTAGAGCCATACGATAACCGATTTAGATGAAACTTGACAAATTTGTTCAGGATGGGATTCTGAATGGGCTTGTGCATTTTGGTCAGAATTGGGTATAATATGAAAGAGCTTTAAGAATATGAATATTATATGTATCGATGCTGTCCATTAAAAAAAATATTTAGCAGGTATAAGTGTCCTCAAATCCAAAATCTTTGGATTGTTTTTTGATTTCACACTCTGTAGAGTATTATAAGACTTTGCTTGACATGATAGTATGAAAATCCTAGGAGGAGTATGAAAAGTGATGATTTCAAACTATTATTAACTGTAAATAAACTGCATTTTTTAATAGGACATGTAATAGAAAAGTTGTTCGCACTACTGCAAGGAATCAAAAGAGTCCAATTGCATGTTCCCAAGTGGAATTATGTAGGGGATACACTTGCTTTTTTTGCAATAGCGCCCCCCAGTGGCCAATCGACACCCGGCTGGATTATGTCATAGGGGGCGTGCACTTGTCCACACCCAAGAGGTTTCGTGCAGATCGACCAATGGTAAGCCTGTCAAACGCGTGCCGATCACTGATTGGCAGATTACGTCAGCCATTTTGGAAGTATGGCATGTCTGCTTTAGGACCTGGTTTCCAGAGGCCCATAGATGATGTCTGTCAAGTTTCATGTGGATCGGCCAATCTGAGTGCATGGGGCAAATTTTTGCATGTTATAGCGCCCCCTAGCAGGTGAGGTATGGCAACCTCTGCGAGCTGCCCCAGACCCTCACACGGAAGCTGTCTGTGAAGTGCCATCTCATTACATGCAAGTTTTCTTAAGTTAGAGCTCCATATGTGCAAAATTTACTATTGAATTTACGCCCCCTCATTTGATTGGCTTATACTGACTAGGTAGTGAAGAAATTAGCATTTTTGTTGGATACATTTTAAAGTTCAGACTCTTCTGAACGTTTTGATACCACATATGTGCATGTCTGTGAAAAATCCAGGGACTAGTTCGCGCTCAAAGATGTGTGTGATTTTGCACATTATGCAAATTAACTCGAAATCTAAGTGGGCGGAGCTTAATGGTTGTATATTAATTGTCCTATTGAATTTAGTCAAGGAATGCATAGGAACTGGAATTTTGGTTCTAGGACCTACGGTGTAGGAGATATGGACAAAAAGTCAATATGCTCTGCTATAGCGCCACCATCAGGCCAATTTGGGTCCCTGTATGGGAATCTGGTCCTTGGAGTTAACTGAACCTTTTTGCCAAGATTGGGTTTTCTAGGCATTACGGTCTAGGCTGCACGATGCATTTTATGTCAAAAAATGGGCAAAAGAATAAGAAGAAATATAGCCGCAAGCGGCGATTGGCGGGTTCACACACCAATAGGCATTTTGGCCTCAATAGGCAAAAGGAAGCCCAAAAGGTCCTTTAGACCTAAAAGTGAAAAGAAGCTGTTTGGGTTTGGCCAGTGTGTGCTCTACAGATAGAGTGTGATGACATCTGCGTGTGTCAGAAAGGGAGACACAAAAATAGCACATCTGGCTAGGGCTGCATCTATGTGAACAGTATAGGAAGGCCTGCACTTGTCTATACATGATTGGGCCTGTATATTACTGACAGAGAGAGATTGAGGGAGCCAGAGACTATGCTTTGTTATTTCACTCCTTGTACACCTAGCACGCCTAACATGACTGCCCGTGTATTCAATGTATGAATGTAGTCTGCAAAGCCTGGCATTACATGACTGACATGACTGGCATGACTGACATAACTGGCATGACTGTAATGATTTGATGATTTGACTGACATGACGGATATGACTGGACTGAAATGACTGATATGACTGGACTGAAATGACTGGCATGACTGATGTAACTGACATGACTGGCATTTCTGATATGACTGACATCACTGGCATGACTGACATATACTATACATATACTATAGATATGCATACAAACTATACATACATTTAGGTAGAAGTGTGTGTGTGTGTGTGTGTGGTAGTGTATGTACTCAAACTATGACAACATATACTAATACATACATACATAAGTATACATAGAAACTACATACATATAGGTATAAAGGTGTGTGTGTCTGTGTGTTTGTGTGAGAGAGAGACAAAAAAGAAGCCAAATATCAGTTTGTATGAGCATGTGTTAGTTACTGAGATATGGGTGGGTATGGCTAGGGAAGTGTCATTGTGAATGCTATAGGAAGGCCTCCTTGCGCCTGTATGTGTGTGTGCCTGGTTAATAGACACAGAGAGATCTAGGTAGCCAGAGCAATGTTTACTTAGGGCACAGAGATGGGAGGGGGAATGTGGGTGAGAGTGTGAGAGAGACTGAGTGTGTGAGTTTCAGGCTGCGTGCGTGTGAGAAGGAGAAGGTGACAGAGGGACTTCACATGCATTTTTATGCATTGTATATAATACTGCACTGTAGAGCCATACGATAACCGATTTAGATGAAACTTGACAAATTTGTTCAAGATGGGATTCTGAATGTGCTTGTGCATTTTGGTCAGAATTGGATAAAATATGAAAGAGCTTCAAGAATATGAATATTATATGTATCGATGCTGTCTATTAAAAAAATATTTAGCAGGTATAAGTGTCCTAAAATCCAAAATCTTTGGATTGTTTTTTGATTTCACACTCTGTAGAGTATTATAAGGCTTTGCTTGACATGATAGTATGAAAATCCTAGGAGGAGTATGAAAAGTGATGATTTCAAACTATTATTAACTGTAAATAAACTGCATTTTTTAATAGGACATGTAATGGGAAAGTTGTTTGCACTACTGCAAGGAATCAAAAGAGTGCAATTGCATGTTCCCAAGTGGAATTATGTAGGGGATATACTTGCTTTTTTTGCAATAGCGCCCCCCAGTGGCCAATCGACACCCGGCTGGATTATGTCATAGGGGGCGTGCACTTGTCCACACCCAAGAGATTTCGTGCAGATCGACCCATGGTAAGCCTGTCAAACGCGTGCCGATCACTGATTGGCCGATTACGTCAGCCATTTTGGAAGTATGGCATGTCTGCTTTAGGACCTGGTTCCCAGAGGCCCATAGATGATGTCTGTCAAGTTTCATGTGGATCGGCCAATCTGAGTGCATGGGGCAAATTTTGGCATGTTATAGCGCCCCCTAGCAGGTGAGGTATGGCAACCTCTGCGAGCTGCCCCAGACCCTCACACGGAAGCTGTCTGTGAAGTGCCATCTCATTACATGCAAGTTTTCTTAAGTTAGAGCTCCATATGCGCAAAATTTACTATTGAATTTACGCCCCCTCATTTGATTGGCTTATACTGACTAGGTAGTGAAGAAATTAGCATTTTTGCTGGATAGATTTTAAAGTTCAGACTCTTCTGAACGTTTTGATACCACATATGTGCATGTATGTGAAAAATCCAGGGACTAGTTCGCGCTCAAAGATGTGTGCGATTTTGCACATTATGCAAATTAACTCGAAATCTAAGTGGGCGGAGCTTAATGGTTGTATATTAATTGTCCTATTGAATTTAGTCAAGGAATGTATAGGAACTGGAATTTTGGTTCTAGGACTTACGGTGTAGGAGATATGGACAAAAAGTCAATATGGTCTGCTATAGCGCCACCATCAGGCCAATTTGGGTCCCTGTATGGGAATCTGGTCCTTGGAGTTACCTGAACCTTTTTGCCAAGTTTGGGGTTTCTAGGCATTACGGTCTAGGCTGCACAATACGTTTTAGGTCAAAAAATGGGACAAAGAATAATAATAAGAAATATAGCCGCAAGCGGCGATTGGCGGGTTCACACACAAATAGGCATATTTTGGCCTCAATAGGCAAAAGGAAGCCCAAAAGGTCCTTTAGACCTAAAAGTGAAAAGAAGCTGTTTGGGTTTGGCCAGTGTGTGCTCTACAGATAGTGTGTGATGACATCTGCGTGTGTCAGAAAGGGAGACACAGAAATAGCACATCTGGCTAGGGCTGCATCTATGTGAACAATATAGGAAGGCCTGCATGTGTCTATACATGATTGGGCCTGTATATTACAGACAGAGAGAGATTGAGGGTGCCAGAGACTATGCTTTGTTAATTCACTCCTTGCACACCTTGCACGCCTAACATGACTGCCCGTGTATTCAAAGTATGAATGTAGTCTGCAAAGCCTGGCATTACATGACTGACATGACTGGCATGACTGACATAACTGATATGACTGGCATGACTGAAATGACATCACTGGCATGATGAACAAAAGTAATATGACTGATATGACTGACATAACTGGAATGAGTGACATGACTGGCATGACTGTAATGACATGACTGATATGACTGACATGACTTATGTCTGACATGACTGGACTGACATGACTGATATGACTGGACTGAAATGACTGACATGACTGGACTGACATGACTGTTATGACTGGACAGATATGCATACAAACTATACATACATTTAGGTAGAAGTGTGTGTGTGTGTGTGTGTGTGGTAGTGTATGTACTGAAACTATGACAACATATACTAATACATACATACATAAGTATACATAGGAACTATACATACATATAGGTATAAAGGTGTGTGTGTCTGTGTGTTTGTGTGAGAGAGAGACAAAAAAGAAGCCAAATATCAGTTTGTATAAGCATGTGTTAGTCACTGAGATATGGGTGGGTATGGCTAGGGAAGTGTCATTGTGAATGCTATAGGAAGGCCTGCTTGCGCCTGTATGTGTGTGTGCCTGGTTAATAGACACAGAGAGATCTAGGTAGCCAGAGCAATGTTTACTTAGGGCACAGAGATGGGAGGGGGAATGTGGGTGAGAGTGTGAGAGAGACTGTGAGTGTGAGTTTCAGCTTGCGTGCGTGTGAGAAGGAGAAGGTGACAGAGGGACTTTACATGCATTTTTATGCATTGTATATAATACTGCACTGTAGAGCCATACGATAACCGATTTAGATGAAACTTGACAAATTTGTTCAGGATGGGATTCTGAATGGGCTTGTGCATTTTTGTCAGAATTGGGTAAAATATGAAAGAGCTTTAAGAATATGAATATTATATGTATCGATGCTGTCCATTAAAAAAATATTTAGCAGGTATAAGTGTCCTCAAATCCAAAATCTTTGGATTGTTTTTTGATTTTACACTCTGTAGAGTATTATAAGACTTTGCTTGACATGATAGTATGAAAATCCTAGGAGGAGTATGAAAAGTGATGATTTCAAACTATTATTAACTGTAAATAAACTGTGCATTTTTTAATAGGACATGTAATGGGAAAGTTGCTCGCACTACTGCAAGGAATCAAAAGAGTCCAATTGCATGTTCCCAAGTGGAATTACGTAGCGGATACACTTGCTTTTTTTGCAATAGCGCCCCCCAGTGGCCAATCGACACCCGGCTGGATTATGTCATAGGGGGCGTGCACTTGTCCACACCCAAGAAGTTTCGTGCAGATCGACCAATTGTAAGCCTGTCAAACGCGTGCCGATCACTGATTGGCCGATTACGTCAGCCATTTTGGAAGTATGGCATGTCTGCTTTAGGACCTGGTTTCCAGAGGCCCATAGATGATGTCTGCCAAGTTTCATGTGGATCGGCCAATCTGAGTGCATGGGGCAAATTTTTGCATGTTATAGCGCCCCCTAGCAGGTGAGGTATGGCAACCTCTGCGAGCTGCCCCAGACCCTCACAGGGAAGCTGTCTGTGAAGTGCCATCTCATTACATGCAAGTTTTCTTAAGTTAGAGCTCCATATGCGCAAAATTTACTATTGAATTTACGCCCCCTCATTTGATTGGCTTATACTGACTAGGTAGTGAAGAAATTAGCATTTTTGTTGGATACGTTTTAAAGTTCAGACTCTTCTGAACGTTTTGATACCACATATGTGCATGTATGTGAAAAATCCAGGGACTAGTTCGCGCTCAAAGATGTGTGTGATTTTGCACATTATGCAAATTAACTCGAAATCTAAGTGGGCGGAGCTTAATGGTTGTATATTATTTGTCCTATTGAATTTAGTCAAGGAATGTATAGGAACTGGAATTTTGGTTCTAGGACCTACGGTGTAGGAGATATGGACAAAAAGTCAATATGGTCCGCTATAGCGCCACCATCAGGCCAATTTGGGTCCCTGTATGGGAATCTGGTCCTTGGAGGTAACTGAACCTTTTTGCCAAGTTTGGGGTTTCTAGGCATTACGGTCTAGGCTGCACAATACGTTTTAGGTCAAAAAATGGGACAAAGAATAAGAAAAAATATAGCCGCAAGCGGCAATTACGGGGTCCAAGCTGAGGTTTGGCAAGATTTGCGCACCCACTGGTACATCATGTAAAGGTATTTGAAATGTATATGAAAGTATATGAAGCACGTTCGTGAATAAAGTACCTGCTCAAAAAACAGAATCTAAATGGCAGCTTTTTAAACTTATGGGGGAATACTGCCCAACGTGGGATTCGAACCCCCGTTGTCCACGTGCATTGTGGCTGGGAGCACATTGCTCTAGCCATTGAGCTAATGGGTCTGACTGGATTACAGGCTCAACTCTAACTCTTTTGAGGAAAAGAATGACCTTTGATCTGCATGCATGTTCAGCATAGAAAATGAAAATATTCACAGTACAACCATTTGTGGATGGATTTGGCACAAACTTGGCAGATATCACCTCAGTGGTCTTCTGAATGTGTCTGTCCATTTTCATAACAATCAGACATTATATAGGGGAGTTTTTGAAATATGCAGTTCATATGTCATGACGGTACCATTGTGATGCATATGAAAAATATTAAATTGCAAGAATCTTAGAATTTGTTCTACCAGTTTTGTATTTCACATGCTGCTGGATATTATAATATGTGATTTGAGGTGATGGAGTGAAAATTCTAGGATTTGTATGAAAAGTGTAAATTATATGTATTGGATTATACACAAAAATCTGTACTTTTTTGCAAAGCACTTGCAATTACAAAGTTGTTAGTGATTTTGCATAGAATCATATGAGATCATGATTGTCCTTCTACATGAAAGCATGTAGGAGTAATTCAGGAATTTCTAGTATAGCGCCACCTAGTGGTGCAATTCCCGTCATACTTTGATATGTATTAGAGGGTGTGTAGATGAACATAATATGTGAGTTTCATGTTGATTGGCATATGATAAGCTTGTGAAAGGTGTACTGAAAGCTGATTGGTCGATAGCGGCGGCCATATTGGACATATGATGGTGCAGGTCAAGGACCTGTGTCATAGGTGCATATAGATGATGCGTACCAAGTTTGGAGTTATTTGGCCAATCGGTGTGGGCAGGAGAGTTTTTTGGCCGTTATAGCGCCACCTAGGTGTGCATGTCTGCCAAAATGCATGTGCAGGTCTAGACACCCAATAGGTACATGTGTGTGAAATTTGGAGTGAATACATGAAAGTATGCCTGAGATACAGCAGAATATGTGGATTTTTGGCGAAGGAATTTTCTACGCTTGACTTCTGATGCATGTGGCCACGCCCATGTGCAGAAATGTGCACTTTGGCTCCATAACTATTAAAGTTCAGACTCTTGTGAGCGCCTGGATACCACATATGTGCATGTATGTGAAAAATCCAGGGACTAGTACGCGCTCAAAAATGTGTGCGTATTTGCATATTATGCAAATTAGCTCGACATGTAAGGGGCGGAGCATATGGCTTCAATGGAACTTTTTTTAGATGAGCACATGCCTGATCAGATGCAGTTTGAATTTTATCTCTAGGACATACGGTTTAGGAGAAACACCTGTTTAAACTTTTTCATGCGTTTGTGTGCGCTATAGCGCCACCTATGGTCGGATTGGGCTGGCGTGTTGCGCCTGAGTAGCGGAGAGGAGTACTACAAGTTGGCCAAAGGAGAAGTCTGTAGGTCTTACGGTTTAGGCTGTACAACGCGTTTTAGCGGAGAAAAAGAATAATAATAATAATAATAATAATAATAATAATCAGAACAATTACAATAGGGTTCCAGCACCGCTGGTGCTTGGACCCCTAAATATAGCCGCAAGCGGCAATTGCGGGTTCACACACGAAAAAGGCAAAAAAGCCCAAAAAATTGGCAAAATGATTCAGATCAGAAGTAAATCACATGCTGTGATTAGCTTTGTGTGTATGTGTGTTTGTGTGTTTTTTGATTTAAGCAGTACATCTTGGCTTGATCCAAGGAATGCAACAGAAGTAGAATTTTGTTTCTAGGCCCTACAGTGTGAAAGATATTGGAAAATAAAAGTGAAAAGAAGCTGTTTGGGTTTGGCCAGTGTGTGCTCTACAGATAGTGTGTGATGACATCTGCGTGTGTCAGAAAGGGAGACACAGAAATAGCACATCTGGCTAGGGCTGCATCTATGTGAACAGTATAGGAAGGCCTGCATGTGTCTATACATGATTGGGACTGTATATTACCGACAGAGAGAGATTCAGGGAGCCAGAGACTATGCTTTGTTAATTCACTCCTTGCACACCTTGCACGCCTAACATGACTGTCCGTGCATTCAAAGTATGAACGTAGTCTGCAAAGCCTGCCATAACATGACTGACATGACTGGTATGACTGACATAACTGATATGACTGGAATGACTTCACTGGCATGATGAACAAAAATAACATGACTGATATGACTGACAACTGGCATGACTGGAATGAGTGACATGACTAGCATGACTGTAATGACATGACTGATATGAGTGACATGACTGGCATGACATGACTGATATGACTGACACGACTTATGTCTGACATGACTGGACTGACATGACTGACATCTGCTTGTGTCAGAAAAGGAGACACAGAAATAGCACATCTGGCTAGGGCTGCATCTATGTGAACAGTATAGGAAGGCCTGCATGTGTCTATACATAATTGGGCCTGTATAAGCATTGTTTAGAGTAAATAATTAACCTTGGATTTGAATACATGTAGCGTGCTCTGAAGTATCAGTGTCCATTTAACTGGCTTATGAGTCACCAAGGCCCAAAAGGTCACAAAACATTGTAATGGCAAAACAATTCAGATAATAGATCTAAATCACTTGCTGAGATTATCTTAGTGTGTCTTTGGATGACAAAAATAAGCTAAACATCAGTTAGTGTGTTGGAAATGGCTAGAGAACTGTGTATATGAAGCATAATTGTAGTCCTGTGTGTGAATGTGTATGGAGAAAAAAGTTAAATATCTGTGTGTGTGTGTGTGTGTGTGTGTGTGTTTTAGTCAAAGAGTAATGGGTATACATGGCTAGGGCAGTGTGTATGTTAAACCTATAAGTAGGTGTGTGTGTGTGTGTGAGAGAGAGAGAGAGAGAGAGTGTGTTTTCAAAAACAGAAGCTAAACGTCAGTTTGTGTGTTTGTATCTGGGTTACTCATAGAGAAATGGGTAGGTATGGCAAGGGCAGTGTGAAAGCTACAGAGGCCTGTGTTTTTGTAAGTGCATGTGAAAGAGAGGGGGGGGAGGTAGAGCCCATGGGTTGTAAAGTGTTGGAAGCAAGGGGGAGTGTGAGGGGAGTGGAGGAGGGGGGGGGCAGAGTGTGTGAGAAAGGCACGTGCGTGTGTGGCTTAGCAGCTGTGTATGCCTCCCTCCACTGCTTTGTATGGAAAATGAAAATATTCACTGTGGAGCTGTTTGTGGACGGATTTGGCTCAAAATTGGCACATCGCACCACAATGGTCATGTGAATGTGGATTTCAATTTCCATAACAATCAGACATACTATGGCGTAGTTATTGAACTGGGAATTTGATGTGTTATGATGGTAGCATTGTGATGCATATGAAAAATATTAATTTGTCAAAAACTTAGGATTTTTTCGCTAATCTTAGCATTTCAGAGTCTGCTGAGTATTACAAGGTGTGATTTAAGGTGATGGAGTTAAAATGCTAGGACTAGTATGAAAATGGCAAGTTATATATATTTGATAATAGTGAAAAAGTGGTACATTTTTGCAAAGCACATGTAATTACAAAGTTGTTAGGAATTCTGCATACAATCATATGAGTGCAAGCATTTCTTGATAAGTGAAAATATGTAGGAGAAATTCAGGATTTTCTAGTATAGCGCCACCTAGTGGTGCAATTCCCTTCCAACATGAGTATGTCTTAGAGGGTGTGTACATGAACATACCATGTCAGTTTCATGTGTATATACCTATGGTAAGTCTGTCAAATGGCCAATTAATTAAAATTAAAATTAATTGGCTTATGGCGGCCATGTTTTTTGAGTGATGAGGTCATCATTGTGTGTCTTGATACCACTTGACCCCATGATGATGCCTGTAAAGTTTTGGCTTGATGTGACTAATGGTTTCTGAGAAACAGTTTTTCCCATGTTATAGCGCCCCCTATTGGACAATCGTGGCCAGCTTTGACCTGTGACCTCTGTGTCATGTGTCCTAACAACTGATAAATTTTCATGAAGATTGGTCAAAGCATTGTTGAGATATAGCTGCTGAAGTAAATTTGGCCACGCCTCAGAGCTATTGATTGACATGTGACAGCCAGGCTGTATGGCAATGTCACAATGTTGGCGATGGGTTTTGATAAGGAGATTCTTCTGAGTAGTTTGATACCAAGACTGTGGTGATCAGACGAAAAACCAAGGAGTAGTAGGCAAAAGTAGGTTTTGCATATTATGCAAATTAGCAAAAAATCTAAGTAGGCGGAGCTTCATAGTTGTATATGAAATGTCCTATTGAATTGAGCCAAGGAATGCATAGGAAGTGGAATTTTGTTTCTATGACTTATGGTATGGGAGATATGGGCCAAAAAGTCACATAGTGTGCTATAGCGCCACCATCAGGCCGATGTGGGTCCCTATAAGTGAGTGTGGTCCTTTTGACCTAGAGAACAAGTTTGGAAAGTTTGGTGTGTCTAGGCCTTACGGTTTAGGCTGCAGTATCATTTATAGACAGCAAAATGGGAAAAAGAATAATAATAATAATAAGAAAAACGCTAACAATTACAATAGGGTTCCCACACTATGTGTGTGTGAACCCTAATAAGAAAAATACCAGCAATTACAATAGGGTTCCCACACTATGTGTGTGTGAACCCTAAAGAACAAGCGGCGATTGCGGGTTCACACACGAAAAGGCAAAACAGCCCAAAAAATTGGCAAAATGATTCAGATCAGAAGTAAATCACATGCTGTGATAAGCATTGTGTGTATGTGTGTTTGTGTGTTTTTTGATGTAAGCAGTACATCTTGGCTTGATCCAAGGACTGCAACAGAAGTAGAATTTTGTTTCTAGGCCCTACAGTGTGAAAGATATTGGAAAATAAAAGTGAAAAGAAGCTGTTTGGGTTTGGCCAGTGTGTGCTCTACAGATAGTGTGTGATGACATCTGCATGTGTCAGAAAGGGAGACACAGAAATAGCACATCTGGCTAGGGCTGCATCTATGTGAACAATATAGGAAGGCCTGCATGTGTCTATACATGATTGGGCCTGTATATTACAGACAGAGAGAGATTGAGGGTGCCAGAGACTATGCTTTGTTAATTCACTCCTTGCACACCTTGCACGCCTAACATGACTGCCCGTGTATTCAAAGTATGAATGTAGTCTGCAAAGCCTGGCATTACATGACTGACATGACTGGCATGACTGACATAACTGATATGACTGGCATGACTGAAATGACATCACTGGCATGATGAACAAAAGTAATATGACTGATATGACATAACTGGAATGAGTGACATGACTGGCATGACTGTAATGACATGACTGATATGACTGACATGACTTATGTCTGACATGACTGGACTGACATGACTGATATGACTGGACTGAAATGACTGACATGACTGGACTGACATGACTGTTATGACTGGACAGATATGCATACAAACTATACATACATTTAGGTAGAAGTGTGTGTGTGTGTGTGTGTGTGTGGTAGTGTATGTACTCAAACTATGACAACATATACTAATACATACATACATACATAAGTATACATAGAAACTATACATACATATAGGTATAAAGGTGTGTGTGTCTGTGTGTTTGTGTGAGAGAGAGACAAAAAGAAGCCAAATATCAGTTTGTATAAGCATGTGTTAGTCACTGAGATATGGGTGGGTATGGCTAGGGAAGTGTCATTGTGAATGCTATAGGAAGGCCTGCTTGCGCCTGTATGTGTGTGTGCCTGGTTAATAGACACAGAGAGATCTAGGTAGCCAGAGCAATGTTTACTTAGGGCACAGAGATGGGAGGGGGAATGTGGGTGAGAGTGTGAGAGAGACTGAGAGTGTGAGTTTCAGCTTGCGTGCGTGTGAGAAGGAGAAGGTGACAGAGGGACTTTACATGCATTTTTATGCATTGTAAATAATACTGCACTGTAGAGCCATACGATAACCGATTTAGATGAAACTTGACAAATTTGTTCAGGATGGGATTCTGAATGGGCTTGTGCATTTTGGTCAGAATTGGATAAAATATGAAAGAGCTTTAAGAATATGAATATTATATGTATCGATGCTGTCCATTAAAAAAATATTTAGCAGGTATAAGTGTCCTCAAATCCAAAATCTTTGGATTGTTTTTTGATTTCACACTCTGTAGAGTATTATAAGACTTTGCTTGACATGATAGTATGAAAATCCTAGGAGCAGTATGAAAAGTGATAATTTCAAACTATTATTAACTGTAAATAAACTGTGCATTTTTTAATAGGACATGTAATGGGAAAGTTGTTCGCACTACTGCAAGGAATCAAAAGAGTCCAATTGCATGTTCCCAAGTGGAATTATGTAGGGGATATACTTGCTTTTTTTGCAAGAGCGCCCCCCAGTGGCCAATCGACACCCGGGTGGATTATGTCATGGGGGGCGTGCACTTGTCCACACCCAAGAGGTTTCGTGCAGATCGACCAATGGTAAGCCTGTCAAACGCGTGCCGATCACTGATTGGCCGATTACGTCAGCCATTTTGGAAGTATGGCATGTCTGCTTTAGGACCTGGTTTCCAGAGGCCCATAGATGATGTCTGTCAAGTTTCATGTGGATCGGCCAATCTGAGTGCATGGGGCAAATTTTTGCATGTTATAGCGCCCCCTAGCAGGTGAGGTATGGCAACCTCTGCGAGCTGCCCCAGACCCTCACAGTGAAGCTGTCTGTGAAGTGCCATCTCATTACATGCAAGTTTTCTTAAGTTAGAGCTCCATATGCGCAAAATTTACTATTGAATTTACGCCCCCTCATTTGATTGGCTTATACTGACTAGGTAGTGAAGAAATTAGCATTTTTGTTGGATACATTTTAAAGTTCAGACTCTTCTGAACGTTTTGATACCACATATGTGCATGTATGTGAAAAATCCAGGGACTAGTTCGCGCTCAAAAATGTGTGTGATTTTGCACATTATGCAAATTAACTCGAAATCTAAGTGGGCGGAGCTTAATGGTTGTATATTAATTGTCCTATTGAATTTAGTCAAGGAATGTATAGGAACTGGAATTTTGGTTCTAGGACCTACGGTGTAGGAGATATGGACAAAAAGTCAATGTGGTCTGCTATAGCGCCACCATCAGGCCAATTTGGGTCCCTGTATGGGAATCTGGTCCTTGGAGTTAACTGAACCTTTTTGCCAAGTTTGGGGTTTCTAGGCATTACGGTCTAGGCTGCACAATGCGTTTTAGGTCAAAAAATGGGACAAAGAATAAGAAAAATAAGAAAAATACCAGCAATTACAATAGGGTTCCCACACTATGTGTGTGTGAACCCTAAAAATCCTAACAATTACAATAGGGTTCCCACACTATGTGTGTGTGAACCCTAATAAAAAATAAATTGCTGGGCTCTTTGATGGGCCCCCCTGGCCCTAGGGCCCGGGACAACAGACCCGGTTGTCCCCCCCTGTCGACGGGGCTGGTTAGAACACACACATATACACTAGTGATTACTAGGGGGCTGTGGTGCACACGTACCCAGAGCGGTGGGCAGCCCTAGCCCAGCACCCGGGGTGCAGTTGGCGTTAGGGGCCTTGCTCAAGGGCACCTCAGTCATGGCCTCAGGCCTGGGAATTAAACCCACGACCCTCCAGTCACAAGACCAGTTCCCTACCACCAGACCATGATATATATATATATATATATATATATATATATATATATATATATATATATATATATATATATATATATATATATATATATCATGGTCTGGTGGTAGGGAACTGGTGGTAGGGAACTATATTAACATTATTAACATCTGCATTAACATTAACTTTATAATATAGAGGCTGCTGCTGCTTTGGAATCATAAGATTAGACATCTGGGTAAGATTGTGAGACATCGCTGACAAACACGAATAAAATAGATAGCGTTACATTCTTTAAACTGTCCTGCAGCACAATTTATGGTTTGTATCCATGTTACCCTATTATAAGCATGAGCATTTCCTTCGTGAACATCTCCCATGAAAATCAAACTTTAAATCTGTCTGTCTCCAACATCTCACATTTTAAGCACTGAAAGTATTAGTTAACATGTGTCTAGTAAAGCTTAAATCATCGCTTACAGTTTATAAATAAGTCAAATAAAATCTTGCGACGCTGTGCTGGAGGAAGCAGGAGGCACGACAAGCGTCTTGCAGTGAACACAGAACATTTATTTCCTCTTAACGACGTGAAGCTCCGGGTGGAGTGCGAGCAGCACAAACTCCACACTCGCGCTGACACGGAACTTTAGACAAAGACGAGCACTAGACACTGCGTGAACGTATGGTGTTAAATTAGGGACAAATGTTTTGTTCATTTGAAAATGAGATCTGAAACTGAAAGTTATAGTGTTGAGCCTGAACATCGAAAAATACCACAATCGATTCAAAATAAAAATAAGTGAAGCAAATGTTTTTTCAGTTTAAATACAATTTTGATTCAATTCTGTATTTATTTTGAATCAATTATTTTTTTTCAAGTTTCAGGTTGCTGTATATTTTGATATTTGAGGTTTAATGTATTTCAGATTTCAGACTTTTTTTTTCAGATTCAGATCTTATTTTTTTGAGTTTCGGATCTTTTTTTTCACTTTCACATTTTTTTTTTCAAGTTTCGAAGCTGTTTTTTTCAGTTTCAGATCTTCTTTTCAGTTCAGACTTTTGTCCCCGATCTAACGTGAGGGGCGTGGTATTAACAGATAGGGGCTTGGCCAAACGAGTGACAGCACAGCAAATCATTCCTGAGAGCCTTCCACAATGTTGCCTGATCAAAAAATGACAGGCTTTTACACTTTATATTGAAATAAATGCAGCAATGAAAGAGTCCTGTTAAGCGAGACTGGAAAGGATTTATGTTAATAGCTTAGATACACTGTGATGATTGCAGACTAATGTTTCCAGCTTTGCACCCAGCACTTCGCGCTCGTCACTGTTTTGAACGCAGCGCGGTGACTCCATACGCCTGCCTCTGCTGACAGACATCTAAAGACTCTTGGGTCACTCTGCGTATCGGCCACTCGTTTAAAATCATCCCGACGAGCTCCGAATCACCATTTGTTGAAATGAAGATTGTTCATAACTTTTGTTTGAAAATTATGTTGAGTGAAATACTAGCCGACATCCAGCTAGACAGCTCTATATTACTAGTTCAGAATACTGTTTAGCGATAACGTCGAATTAAGATTATAGGAGGGTACGTGAATCTACAGTGGTAGACTGTTAACGACAGCACTAAATTTAAAGGGTTTATTATTATAGATGTATGGTTATCAGTGAATGTTCCTACACGCCATCAGCGTCATTTAAACCTCTGCGAGCGAGTGGCATCGCATTTAGTATCTGTGCAATTTTTAGTATATTTCGCTTTGTATTGGTTTCTATTGTTAGTCTAGATTGTCAGCCGAGCGGCTCCCGACATAATCGTTAAACAGCATCCTGAACTCGTAGTTTGGAGCTCAAATCAAATCAAAGTTTATTTGTATAGCGCTTTTCACAACACATGTTGTCACAAAGCGCTTTACAGGATTTAAAAGGTTAACAATACTATGGGTCCAGAACCCTAATGAGCAAGCCAAAGGCGGCAGTGGCGAGGAAAAACTGCCTATGATGGTGGGGAATAGGAAGAAACCTCGGGAGAACCAAGACTCAAAAGGGAACCCATCCTCCATTGGGCGGCCCGTTAACACACAAATTACACAAAATACAGACAAATACACAAGCCACACACAAATCACACAATCAGACTAAGTAAAGGTAAAAATGAAAGTTCTGGGTTTTGATATTGTCACTGTAAATGTCTGTTGATGAACGCCAGGCTTTCATTCCATGTCGGAGCAGCGATGCTGGTATTGTAGGCTCCGACTGCAATATACTCTCAAGGTGAACCTCGGAGAAAAGATACGAGATATAGTAACTATGTAACAGATTAATCAAAGGCCAAACTAAACAGATGAGTCTTTAATCGAGTTTTAAACATTGAGACTGTGTCTGAGTCCCGAATAGAGGCAGGAAGATTATTCCACAATTGTGGAGCTTTAAAAGAAAAGGCTTTTCCACCTGCTGTGATCCTTTTGATCCTAGGAACAGTTAATAACCCTGCGTCCTGCGAGCGAAGTGAACGCACTGGGTTATATTGTTCAATAAGTTCACTAAGATAGTCTGGAGCTAAGCCATGCAGCATTTTATATGTTAATAAAAGTATTTTAGAGTCAATACGGAATCTAATTGGCAGCCAGTGTAATGACGATAGTACGGGACTAATGTGATCAAATTTTTTAGTTTTTGTTAAAACTCGTGCTGCTGCGTTCTGAACCAGCTGGAGTTTGTTTATCGATTTACCAGAGCATCCAGCTAGGAGACTGTTGCAATAATCTAAACGTTTGTGAAAGAAGAAACGGGAAGTTCCCCATTACCTGTGAAAAATGCCCATCTGCATTCGTGTAATGACAACAGTCAGTAGCCTATAACTCCTTCTCCTACTTTTTGGTCTTTTTACTGTCTTAATTGTAGGCCTATATTGATTTAATAATTGCAAAATATATGCAACAAGGCCCGCAGACAGTGGAGGATAAACAGAAGTTAACTGAAGGACTTAACAATGACTGTATATAGTTAATATTGGATATGGATTTTATCAGTTGGCGGTGTGACTTTTTCCATTGAAAACTCACGTTTAGAGAATGTTTCTAATAAAAGTCAAATTTCATTCAACATGCGCTTGTAATTTTTAAATAATGAATTGTTCCACGTGCGCTAAAAAGTGCCCCCCCCCCCCCCAGCACTTGCCCCCCAAAATGTCTGTGCACGCCACTGCCCATGCACACACCACATACTCTCATACAGAACACATACTCTTTAACGATAATGTCGAGTTTAGATTAGTGGTAGACAATGAGTGGCAGTAGCCGCTCGGTGGTTGATGGCTGATGATGCTGCGGTGTTACGTGAACTGTGGATTTTGGGGAGGTTGTTTTCTCTTTCGGTTAGTTTTGGTTTAACAGATAGATTGCCTGGTTACGGGTGGATTCTGTCGGCCAATCGAAGATCGTGATTTGGATGAGGGGGCGGATCTTCGGCTTCATAATCTGCATGACGGAGTTGCTGGAAGTTGCCGGGAGGCGACGCGAGCATTTACTGCCTTTATGGTTGTGTGTGTGACTTTTGAGAAACTGTAGCTCATGATTCTCATGCGAGAGGTGAGGGTTTGTGCAATGGCTTTTGTCATGAATTGTCATGAATAGTGTTGTGAAAATCGCCACCATGGAGTAAGAACGTAGTAGCATGTGCACACTTATATAGACACCCATGCAGAGATGTTATATAAGAAACACCAGTATAGAGACGGGCAGCGTATGTATATTTGTTTGAGATTATCGTCGTAGATATATTTTCTTTATGTTAGTAAGGTGTGAGTCTTGCTTTGTTAACTCAGTGTAGTATATTTTGTTTGTTTATTTTCTTTGGTGCCGTCTACTGCTCCTTTCCTTGGTTGGTTTTTATTTCCTTGGTTATTAATCGTGTATTTTTGTACATACGTGTCTGTTCAGTGTTTTGCTGCGTAGAAAAGGCTTATACCCATTACCACTCTGCAGTAAAGAGTTTTCTTACGTATTCGTCTGGTTTTCGCGTTCTTCTTTAATTTCATCTTGTCCACTACGCACATGCTACTACCCCACACACCCCAAATCTAGACCCATGACATCGTGGGGTCGTAACAGACGTAATCTAGACTAACAATAGAAACCAATACAAAGCGAAATATACTACAAATTGCACAAATACTAAATGTGATGCCACTCGCTCGCAGAGGTTTAAATGACGCTGATGGCGTGTAGGAACATTCACTGATAACCATACATCTATAATAATAAACCCTTTAAATTTAGTGCTGTCGTTAACAGTCTACCACTGTAGATTCACGTACCCTCCTATAATCTTAATTCGACGTTATCGCTAAACAGTATTCTGAACTAGTAATATAGAGCTGTCTAGCTGGATGTCGGCTAGTATTTCACTCAACATAATTTTCAAACAAAAGTTATGAACAATCTTCATTTCAACAAATGGTGATTCGGAGCTCGTCGGGATGATTTTAAACGAGTGGCCGATACGCAGAGTGACCCAAGAGTCTTTAGATGTCTGTCAGCAGAGGCAGGCGTATGGAGTCACCGCGCTGCGTTCAAAACAGTGACGAGCGCGAAGTGCTGGGTGCAAAGCTGGAAACATTAGTCTGCAATCATCACAGTGTATCTAAGCTATTAACATAAATCCTTTCCAGTCTCGCTTAACAGGACTCTTTCATTGCTGCATTTATTTCAATATAAAGTGTAAAAGCCTGTCATTTTTTGATCAGGCAACATTGTGGAAGGCTCTCAGGAATGATTTGCTGTGCTGTCACTCGTTTGGCCACGCCCCTATCTGTTAATACCACGCCCCTCACGTTAGATCGGGGACAAAAGTCTGAACTGAAAAGAAGATCTGAAACTGAAAAAAACAGCTTCAAAACTTGAAAAAAAAATGTGAAAGTGAAAAAAAAAGATCCGAAACTCAAAAAATAAGATCTGAATCTGAAAAAAAAAAGTCTGAAATCTGAAATACATTAAACCTCAAATATCAAAATATACAGCAACCTGAAACTTGAAAAAAAATAATTGATTCAAAATAAATACAGAATTGAATCAAAATTGTATTTAAACTGAAAAAACATTTGCTTCACTTATTTTTATTTTGAATCGATTGTGGTATTTTTCGATGTTCAGGCTCAACACTATAACTTTCAGTTTCAGATCTCATTTTCAAATGAACAAAACATTTGTCCCTAATTTAACACCATATGAACGCACATTAAATAGGTGAGTTACACAGACCCACGTGACCTCGAGACAAGGCACAGGTGTAACAAACGAACACGCTCACAAACAACCCACACCCACGGAAGTACAAACATGGACATAACGACACACAGACAACGTAGCGGCACGCCCACAGGGAAGGGTCCGGAGCTGTTCCGTGACAGAACCCCCCGCCAGGGGCTCGCTACACCCGGAGCGTCCCGCGCAGCTGGAAAGCCCCGAACCAACACTGACGGGCAGGTCCGGAGCCGCCGGGATCACGAGCCTCCGAGAGCCTTCACCCCCGACGGCGGGAACCGCCGCGAACAGCTCTAGCACACCCTGCCTGGGAAGACAGGGGAAAATACATTAAACAAAGGCACAAGTACAAACACGCACACTGGAACACTGAACATGAAGGGCACAAAAGGGAACAGGGGGTTCGGGAGAAACACGGGGGCTGACACACAAACAGGGACAGGCAGCCATGACAATGGTTGAACCGCCTGCCAAAGCGCTAGTGGTGGCGCTATCCCTCCAGGGAATGCAGGAGGAGCGGGCGCAGCGGACAGAACCGGCGGCGGAGTCCCTCCAGTCCTCGGCGCCGCGCCACCAGCACGCGTTGCACCCCTCGGTGCGCTCTTGGTCCTTGCGCCCGGGGTTTTTTCCCGAGGAGCGGCGACCCTCTCCTTGGGCTTCGCCGGAACCGGGACTTGGTGCCGCACGCCGGCGGGCTTCCGCAGCGTCTCCCTAGGCGCACCGAAGCCCCACCTTGGCCCACTGACCACGTCGTGTCCCTTTGGCGGTACCGGGATCACCGTCAGCCCTCGACATCTCCATCGGCTCCTCCTCCTCCTCCGAGACACTCCGGTCCAGGGACATGGGCTCCTCCGAACTCAATGTTTTCCAAAATTTAAAAAAATTAAATTTAAACAAAATCTCTCACTCTCTCACTCTCTCACTCACTCGCACACTATTTGCCGCACTTTCTGGAGCTGGAGGTGCCGTGTTTGTCTTTATTTGTCTTTATTCTTCAGTATATACATGTCGAACTCTTCTCTCTCACTATTTAAAGAAATCACTGTTAAAAATAACTGAATGACTGAAAAAACTGTTTCAGCATAAGTCAGGAATGACTTTACAACTAGCATTAAGCATTACCATACCTTTGAGTATACACTGGTCCAAAGATGAACTTGTTTTCTGCCTCATCCAAAGAAATGTTGTGTAAAACTGACAAGGCAAGAGTAATGGCCTATCATAGAAAAAGAAGATAGATAGCATAAGAAACAAATACTTGCTGACTTTCACTAATACCATATTCTTAAAAATTCACCTCAGGCATGAGTACATCCAGGATAAATTTGATCCTATCCAGCGAAGACAAGACAGTGCATCTAGTTAGTAGGTCATTCAGGTAGCTATAGAGCGAGTCAATCTGCTCTTCGTCTTCAATATAGGTCATGACTCGTTGTCCTCTAGGACTCCTGAAACTGTCTATCCACTTGGATGCCACTTGTCCACTTATGACATTCTACAATATAAAAAAAAAACACCAAAAAGGGATGAATATTTTTAAAAAGTACTGAAAGACCAATACCTTATCTAAACTTCACATGCTGAACAATATGTTGGGCTAAAACATACCATCAAATGTTCATCTGCACCATGGATGTTTGTGATGAAGTCCAGTAGCAATGCATTTTCAGAATTTCGTGCAGCCCTGCTTGCATCGGCAGCCTCACAGATTTGCTTCTCTCTGGGGAAAATGTTCACTTTCCTTGAGTGAAAAGAACAACTGACAATGCATCTTTCACACTGGTGTCAAACCTGTCCACAGAGGGCTGGTATGGCTGTAGGTTTTCTTTTCAGCAAAATAGGAGCTCAAGTGAACAGTGGTTTAAAGTCAGTCAAAATGATTTTCTCAATTTTTTTTCACATTTTCTCTCTCATAGTTGAAGTCTACCTATGATGTCAATTACAGGCCTCTCTCATCTTTTTAAGTGGGAGAACTTTTGGTGACTGACTAAATACTTATTTTCCCCACTGTATATCTTGGGCCGAGGTCAGCCCAAGGGTCCATCACGTGCACCAGCCCATGGGTCCATCACGTGCACCAGACCAAGGGTCCATCACGTGCACCAGCCCATGGGTCCATCACGTGCACCAGACCAGGGGTCCATCACATGCACCAGCACCAGAGAGGTCATAGTGAGCCAGGTGTCTCGGTGTGTGTGTGCAACACACGTCCATGTTGAAGTATGTATGTAACATACGAGGTGCATGTGTAACATACGAGCTGTGTTGGTAACATGGACACCTTGAGTGTTGTAACACCTCTTTGGTCAAGTTCTAACTAATCTCTCAAGATTCACGATGAGGTCCAAAACACTGATGAAATAAGAATAGTGTCTCCTAGTCCTCACGGTTGGCGTCTGCATCATTGCTCTTGTCTGTCTTGGATCATGAGGAGAGGATCATGGGTATTGGCCTTTACAGAACACAACACTGGTCTCTCTGGACTCAACCTGCTTTTGCTTGTAGCCACTTACTTGATAAGAGACACACAGAAGTTTATATTAAAGAGTATTAAAGAGTATTAAAGAGTATCCATAATCTGCACCCACTATCAGTACGTTTGGAAACTGGTCAGACAGTAAACAAACACCATTAAACAAAGATCCACAAAGGCTTGCAAACATCTGAGAGCACATGGCACAACCCTGAACGTGTCTTAGACTTACATTTGCGTTACATTTACATCATACCTAATTTACATTTAAATTTACATTTACAACATTTAGCAGATGCTCCTGCACCGCGGGAGCCTGGGATACACGTGTTGGTAGATGATGGTAGATCCTTACACTACAGGTACAGGACAGTTCTGTTTGCTTTCACATAGTAGAGGCAACAAGCAATAGAGAATATATTAGAATATGCTAATTTATGGTAACTATAAGTTCTGTGTACATCAGGCATCAGTACCTGGTTATAAGTCCAACATGGGTTGCATCATCTTGCTTCAGTGCAGAGTATGTCAGAGTACATATTGGCTTGCATGATAACTGTTACCATATGTAGAGCGTACAACATGTGACAGCAGCATCTATAACTAT
This sequence comes from Brachyhypopomus gauderio, assembly GCF_052324685.1. Taxonomy (NCBI): domain Eukaryota; kingdom Metazoa; phylum Chordata; class Actinopteri; order Gymnotiformes; family Hypopomidae; genus Brachyhypopomus; species Brachyhypopomus gauderio. Next base: position 177,797 of record NW_027506934.1, on the reverse strand, counting down.
ACTTTGATCTGTACAGGTTTGATTCAAACATTGTCTCAGTGGACAGGCTATAATCTTCTGTGTTTTAACTCCTGTTAAGTTTTATTATTCTGCAACCCTTTTTACGCCAAACACAGAACAGGCACACCTGCCTTCAGTGGGTGTTTTATTTTGTCACACTGTAAACTTCAAATTCCAGAGGATTGAAACATCTAGTTTCCTCAAACGCAATTTAATTTTAGCACGCTATAATGGAATTAAACATACCTGGCTTCAGTAAATGCTATTTCTTTTTGTCATGCAACTTCAACTTCAACTTTCCCTTATAAAACTTCTGTTGACCACTTCTGGTGAGTTTAATAATCTGCTTATGTGGAGGTTTATTTATTTATTTGAGAAACTACTTGTGTGCGAATTTAAATATGCCACAACAACACCTCCTCCAACAACACAACACCTCCCTCCATTAAAAAGCAACACAGACCCAATCACTTCAGCACCATGGACAGGGACCAGATATAAACTATATGTTGTATTCAATTATGCCTCTACACTGCTCTCCATTATAAAGCAATACAGAAGCACCACAGACAGGTAGAAAGTATAAACAAACACTCTTGTAGTCATGAAACATTGAACTCAGAACTACTGATGCTTGAGTAACAAACATGTTTCTAGCAATTAAAATAAATCTAAATGTCTAAGTCATCAGATCGATTACAAGCAAATGTAGTCACCAATTAGCTGGTTGTTGAAATATGTATTGTTTGAGAATCAAGATGTCTTTGTACTATGTGTAAGTGTGTATTTGTGCTCTGTAACAGTACACACAGGAACCCAGTATTTACAGGTCAGTTTACTAACCTCTTGGCTTAGATATCTCCATAACTATCTGACATCTTACCATGGCTGGCCGTCCTTCATCTAAACCTGAACCCCAGTACTGATCCTGCCGTTTGAAAAAACCCGAATGGTGGATGTGGGAGTGGCCACTCAGTTTTCACAGTTTGCTCATGTTACTTTCATCACTGGGACATTTATATTTCCTTTGTACATCAGAACCATGTATCCGTTTGATCTGTCCAATATACGTTTAGCAGCAATGGCCAGTAGTTTTTTGTATTTTTGGAGGCACTGCTTGGAGAGGCGTTTTCATCTTTGAGGAACTGCATTCAGACGAGGCTGCAATCACACGCCAATGCTCTTCAAGAACCAAAGTTATACGTGAGTACAGCTGTAGTGAATCCCAGTTTCTGGACACATTTGGAAAGTGTCATTTATTCAGCTGTTTAGTAACGTTTAAAGTAAAAATCTTTTTGTTCGCGTAGTAAAGAACAACTGAGGAATAATCAGCTGTGGCTGCTAATAGTCCTCTCAGTTGAATTTTCCATGTTCAATTAGTGCACTAGTTTGATGCACTATGTACACATTCATAAAAGTTTGCCCAGTATTACGTTGCGTATTATTCAACGTGTGGTGGAAAGCAGCAAAGGTGTAGAGCTGGAATTAGAAAAACTGGGAATACTGGCAATAAAGAGAAATACATATTTGACCTGACATTAGTTTAATCACCAATATAGTGAAAAGTATTTTATATCAGGCAACTATAGACAGTGGAGAAAATATTTAGTATTTCATGACTGAATACGGAGAGACAAGTTGGCACATAAAGAAAAACCCACACCAGAAACAGTTCCAGAGTGATGAGTCCCTACACGTGCACACACACACACACACACACACACACACACACACACACACACACACACACAGGACTGCTCAGCATCAGACATCAGACTCACAGTGTTCTGCTGCAAACTGTAACTATGAAAATATTGAGTATGAAATATACAATCACTGATGTTTGTGTGCGTGTGTGTGTGTGTGTGTGTGCGCGTGTGTGTGTGTGTGTGTATGTGTGTGTGTATGTGTGTGTGTGTAAACTTGGAGAAAGGGGGACAACTTCAGGTCAGCGTTATTTTTTGTTTGTTTGTTTTTGTTTACACTGAACGTTCAAATTCATGAAACTCAATATAAAATAAAATACATTAATAATTCAAGGAAAAAACGAACAACAACCAACATTATTTACATAAGCCTCCTCGTGTGCAAGAATATCTGTTTGGTTGTAAGGCAATGGTTGTTCCTACACTCTCTCACACGCTCGCAACTCCATTGGGGGGCCGTTTCCACGCGCTGTCGAGCAGCACTGCCTCATGGGATCTGTAGTTCCGAGTAGCACCGTTAAGGTTTCCCTCCTGCAGCGACTGCCTTGCCGGGAAGCGTCAGGGCTGGTCGGAGCAAACGCTCCTCCCCCACCCCTTGGAGAGCCAGCCCACTTTCCTGAGTGGGCGGGGCTTCATCGCACTCAAATAACACTCAAACGCAGTTCGCTGAAACACAGGTCAGCTTGTGTCGTCTGTAAAACATGGGACAAAGTCTGCAGAACGGCCCTTGGCTGGAGAGCATGAATGAATAAGCAGATACACATCCTCTTCTTTTGGGTTAAGTGCATATTAAGCGCACAGAATTATGGGGGTTGTAGTGAGGGGCTGTGGCCTCTGTAACATATACTTTACGCACAGATTCTCTTCCTGTTTACAGCCTCTTTTGTCTTGTTTTAAAGCATTTGCTAAGTATGTTGAGCCAAACTAATGTCACCCACCCACACAAACAAAACAATGAGAGTGATTCAGTGGATACACATTACTCGTGGTCTTTGTTAAGTAGAATATGTTAAGACGTGAGTCCATCTCTGTTCTGATCGGGAGTCAGGGCCGGCGCTAGGGGGGGGGGCAGAGGGGGGCAGAGGGGGGCATTGCCCCCCCAAATTGTGTCTTTGCCCCCCCAAGCACAATGCAAGCAACAGCAAAAATGCATTTTGCTTTACAGCGTGAAGATATTTCCTTGCTTATTCCTGATTGGCTCTTTGAGTCATATAAAAATCGGCAGACCGCCCCAAACGGTTCAGTTCGGCAGTATATGTTCTGTTAGTGTGAGTGAAAGACAGGTATATTGGTAAACACTCTTCTGAGTTTAAACTGACTTCCACATGGTAATATTTGCTTAACTGTGGTTTTTCGTTGCTTTATTGTTACTCACCTCTTACATAGGTGTTGCTTAAATTATTTTATTAGCCATTAGCGGTTAGGCTAACTTGGTTCTCCTAAACCTGCGCGAACATTTACCTGACAAATTTTAATGTTGCTTTTTCAGATTTGAAAAGTGCTGGAATTTAGGCTAAAGTACTTGAAAATGTTGAAATTGTAACTACTTTGTTTCACAACAAATATCTGTCTGAATGAGCAGTTCTCTTGTCTTAGGTTAACAAATACGAGCCTCTTGTAATTCCAGGACGAAACATGAGAGAACGTGAAGACGTTAAGATTGGGCGTTTTGAAAGTGTGATTAAAAAAGCGAATTATTTTGAGTATATGTATAAATATTTAACTTAATTAAGTTTAACGTGCTGAGAAATATTGAACTGGACCTTTAAAGTGAGTATGAACCCGGCAAACATGACATTGTTCATTGCGCTGAGGCGCGGCACGCGCGAAGTTACAAAATTCGAGAGGTGCACGACACCGCGCGAGGCTGCTCTTTCCCCCGTGCAAGCCGTCGCGGCTCATGGTTTAAACCACATATGTCAAAGTCAAAGCCCGCGAGCCAGATCCGGCCCGCGAATTGATTATCTATGGCCCCCTGGATGATATTGAATTACTATTAGAACCGGCCCGCAGGCCACAGCCGCCCGATGGTGTTTTGTACGCACAAACACTACATTCCCCACAATGCAACGGTAGCCCGCGAAGTCACTGCAGCGCGAAGCGTCGCGAGGGTCCGCGCGGCGAAAATGACGTAATCGCAGTGGCTCCGCCAGCGCAATGAACAAAGTCACGTCTGCAGGGTTCATACACCTTTATAAGGTGGAATTCAAGCACTTGTACGTCACTTTAAAGGTCCATTTCAATATTTTCCAGCACGTTAAACTTAAATATGTTAAATATTTATACATATACTCGAAATGATTCGAAATAATTCGCTTTTTATTCACATTATTTAATGGTTGTTTATTTTCCCCAATCTTAACGTCTTCACGTTCTCTCATGTTTCGTCCTGGAATTACAAGAGGCTCGTATTTGTTAACCTAAGACAAGAGAACTGCTCATTCAGACAGATATTTGTTGTGAAACAAAGTAGTTACAATTTCAACATTTTCAAGTACTTTAGCCTAAATTGCAGCACTTTTCAAACCTGAAACATACTGAAACACAAAGCAGCATTAAAATTCGTCAGGTAAGTGTTCATTCCCCTGTTTTGAGGGGTGTTTCTTTTATACTACCACATATAGTTTCGGACAACACTGCAAAGCGGAAAGTAAAGCCTCCACCGCTCGCGGAGGTTCGCGCGAGGTGCGCGCGGAGTCGAGCGCTATGGTCACTCAACCAGGCTTTAGCGCCCTTCGTTGAAATGTTCCAAAAGCACCGCTTGCAAAAGGGGCTTGTTCATGTCCTTCGGTTTTCCATCTGTATCTGCTTCGAATCCAACAGCACTGCGTTTGCTTTAGCTGCCATATTAGCATTACAAACTGTCCTGTGCATTACGGCAGCTTGGGTGGGTCAAACGAAAGCGCATTTTATGTAAAAAGAATCGATACTTAAGGAAAACGAGTATTGTACCGTTTCAGAATGTTCAGTATCGATACATCGATTTTTTTGACAACACTACTCCCTTTTATAACAGAATTTGTATTCTTTTGTTTTCTTTATATTTTAATTTCCCAGTAATATAAATATTCTCACTCATTCCTATTTCCATGTTTGAATATTCTCAGTCTGTGTATAGGTACATTTGTCAGCCTTTCAAGAAATAGAGTTGTTCTATTAGTAATGGCAGTATTGAAATGAAATACAATTAGATAATCTTTGTTCTCCATTTACATAATCAACATGTATTTTTTAATCATTGTGTTTTAAGTTCGAAAATGTGCATTTTTATTTCTTTACCTAATACATCACTTTAAGCCAGTATCAATAGTCATCATTCATGCACAAATCAAGCCTTGAATATATTTCTGGCTTCATAAACATGACTATCAACATGCCCCCTCATTATGTTTTACTGCCCCCCCAAGCAAAGCAGTCCAGAACCGGGGCTGTCGGGAGTACAAACCCATGTTCATGCTTGTTCCAAAACACACAGACGAACCACACTTGCGGTTAAAGTCTTCCCATCGAAAGTGAAAGGACACTGTAGATTTCGTATGGGTATAAGGGTCCTCGTTTTCCATCATCACACGGAGAGGAACGCACACATGTAAACACGCATGTAAACACGCATGTAAACATGTCACATCAGCAACACGAAAATGTTTTTTTTTTTTTCTTCATGTTTTATAGGAAACCCCCCCACACACAAACACCCAGACATATACTTAAATGAAAATGTGCACACCAGCACGCATGCAGCACACGCACGTATATAACACACTCACACGCACGTATATAACACACACACACGCACGTATATAACACACATGCACGCACACATACAACACGCACGCACGCAGTTTAGTTGAGCAGTGGCGATTGCTCTAAGACTGCAAGGGAAGCTCAGCTTCCCCTAAAATGTCAAAAAATAAGTGTCATTTTCATTGACTAAATATGCACTAAAACGCGCTCAACTTTTGTTCAGAATCAGCTTCTTATCGCTGGTAACGACGCGGCTTTCCTCTCACTCAGTCCCGCAGCTTCACAGCGCTTTAAACGGTGTGGACGCTGAGCCAGCCTCTTCCGTCGGTGGAGTTCGCCGAGTCATGCGCGTAAACGCGGGCGGGGAAACGTGTGCCTGCTGTCACAGGCGGGGAAACGTGCTGCTCATTTCAGGACCGGCAGCCCTTCTCCACGCAGCGTTGTGAGGACTCTCTCCATGTGAGGACGTTGTGGGTGTCTAAGCTGTGCTACGGAGGCGGGTGATGTGGGACACGTGATTGGAGGTTGGAGTCCGGTGGGTGGCGCTCTCATCATGGCCAGCCACGTGTGAGTGGAAGGAGGCGAGTCCAGTGCGGGGGCGGAGTCTCTGGGGGGTGTAGGAGGCGGGGCTTCTCGCGTGGACGTGGCTTGGCTCCGGCGTTCCGTCGAGCGGGCGGTTGGGATGCAGCGAGTCCCGGGAACGCTACTTACGCACGTGCAGCGTCTCCTGGAACTTGGTGCTGGTGTAGCGAATGTGGAAGCCTTTCTTACTGATGGTGTCGTCACTATGGAAGCGGATCAAGACAGCGTCACCCGCTGAGTACAGCTCCTCCTGGGGCTGGAGAGAGAGAGAGAGAGAGAGAGAGAGAGAGAGAGAGAGAGAGAGAGAGAGAGAGAGAGAGAGAGAGAGAGATATATATATATATATATATATATATATATATATATATATATATATATATATATATATATATATATATATATATATATATATAAAGAAGCATATATATATAAGAAGCATCCAATTTACAAATGTTACAATGTTACAGTCCCGCATGGTCCCATAGTTCAAACTAGCACACATAAACGCCCATGCACACACACATACACACACACACACACACACACACAGGGCCTCAGTGTTTACCCCAGAGCCACAGAAGCGCCCGAGTCTGGGCACCTGGGTGTCGCGGCCGTCGTAGAGTTCGATGAAGTCGTAGCCACAGTCGGCCTCCTCCTCCACCTCGAAGGTGGTGAAGGTGAGCTCGATGCTGTAGCTGGCATCCGCCACCAGCAGCCACTCACACTCCGTGTGGCCCGGGTAGTTGGTGTCTCCAAACTGGGCGTGGGAGTACAGGTTCTTCTGCTTGGCCTCTGCTTTCAGCCTGCCTCCACACTCTATATACACACACACACACACACACACACACACACACACACACACACACACACACACACACACACAGACACACAGTTGTGCATTGTTAGCAATGAATCATGTAACTACTGGTTATTTACTAAAACCATATCAGTGATTCTTTTACTGCTTGGTTGTAGGCTTATCCCGATCCGATATTTGCAAAAATGCGTATCGGTATCGGATCGGCAGGCACTAGAAAATGCCAAACCAGACTCCATGTCCAGTTTTTTTTTTTTTGAAAGTCCGATCCGGGTTTCCAGCGCACTCATTTAGATAATCCATTCCAGATTTTGCTGTGTTTTCGCCAGTGAGAGTAAAATCCGGTCCGCATTTTCCAGCCCACCTTCAGCACACGAGCATAGCATCTCTCCAATTTAGCTCAGTTGCATCTCCTAACCATTAAGACGGCCATGTAAATTTGATGTTATCGGTAAAAATGTCAGTTGTGTGGGATTATTTTACCTTAAAGGACGACAAAGACGAAGAGGTAGAGTGCAACATATGCCACAGAAAAGTTGTGCGTGGTGGTAAAGCTGTAAGAACTTTTAATACAACCAATCTAAACAAGCATTTAGCGAAATACCACCATAAACAATATGAAGAGTTTCTAAAGAAAACCGAATACAAAAAGATCCTACACCGAATAAAAAAAGGTCCTACACAACTAACACTGGCAGAAAAGTTTGAGAACCGTGACAAACTGCCATTGAACAGTGCCAAAACCCAGGGAATAACAAGTCATTTACAATATTATTTGCACTGCTGATGCCATTTCTGTTGTTTATTATTTAGTCTATTTTGAGTTTATTAATTGCTAAATAAACAGGTCAGTTTCTCCTTACCAACCATTGTGTATTATTCAAACACCTAATTCAGCTGGCTACTTGTTATCAACAGTAAAACGTTTTTCAAAATGATTTTGACAACAAAGTAAGTTGGCTAAATAATTTTAATACATGCTCGAATAGGCCGGTATCGGCTGATATCGGTATCGGATCGGAAGTTCAAAAAGCTGGATCGGGACATCCCTACTTGGTTGTCCATTATTTCATTTACTATTTATTTGGTCAACACATACCTGGCAACTTTTCTTCAATATTATTCAAGCACAACACACTAATTCATTGAACGTTGGTTTATGATCATGCCAGGTTAGTTCCAAAGCAGACCTGAATGTACAGTAATGCACAAATCAGCCACTAGAGGGCACTGTATATACAGTTTGGCTTATATGGCTGTAAGGGGAGTAACACTTTTCAGGCTCTCTAACAAGAGGTGTTGAAAATACTGTAATGATACACCTAACTATTTAACACTGCTGTGGTCTGTCACTAAACTGGTCCGTTCCAGTCTGTGTCTGGATCTCCCCGGCTGACCTGTGGTGTGCGTGGCCTGGAAGCCCTTGCGCTGCACGGAGGCGTCGGAGGTGAAGCGCAGGTGCATGCTGTCGCCCGTGGAGACCAGCGGCTCGGGCACGCGGCTGCCACACAGACGGCTGAGGATGGGCGCGCGGTCCGAGTGGCCGTCGAACGCCTCCAGGTGGTCGTACGCACACTCCTGGTTTTGCTCGATCTCCAACTCGCTGAACACCTGTGTGGGCAGAGAGAGAGAGAGAGAGAGAGGGAGACAATGAAGGGAGGAAAAGAAAGAAAGAAAAGGCATTTGAACAAGTTTCTTTCTCTGTGAGTGTTAAAGAAACTACATAAAGGAACTGTGATGATATGAAACTCCCGATCCGTTCCTAAGTATTTCATTTCAGCTCTTCAGTCTGATCATCAATAGCATCTCTCTCTCCCTCCCTCTCTCTGTCCCCCTCCCTCTCTCTGTCCCCCCCCCCCTCTCTCTCTCTCTCTCTCTCTCTCTCTCTCTCTCTCTCTCTCTCTCTCCTTTCCCCTCTCCTCATCTCTGAGCACTGCCTGAACGATACACTTGCGTTACCAAACACTCACAAATGTCACCAAATGTTCAAGCATCCATCTATCTATCCATCTATCCATCTATCTATCTATCTATCTATCTAGGCACGGTGTGGGGCGGAACTGAACTTCTCCACAGGTGTGAAGCTTCCCAGGCTTGATAATGACTGTAAGTTCACTCTTGCGGAGCAGGACAGTAAAATTTATGCCCCGTCTGCGCCATCCTCTACAGCTCGACTCTTTACAGGTGCTTTTACTAGCATCCGCGAGTCTATAAATCTGAATCCTCCTTTAAAGGTTGGAAACATTGAGCCTGATTTCTCAGCAGGCATTGATTTAAATGCCCCTCTCCCGTGTGGCCCCGCTGATGGACCCAAGAGCTGCCTGCTCTCACATGCCTGCTCGATGTGATTTAAAAAGGCGAGAGGGTATTTCAGGAAGTGGGGGCGCCCGGGACAAACAGCTGCTCGCTCTACGTGGACACGGGTGTGATTTACTCAGAGTCATGGTATTAACGCGTGTGTGGAAACTATGTATGTGTGGGAACTATCTAATATCTGTGTGTGTGTGTGTTTGTGTGCATATGTGCCTGTGTAAGAGTGTTTGTCTGAAATGGGAGTTTGTTTCCCCTGAGAACAGAGCAGGTGTTGTCCAGGGGGCGTGGCCAGGTGCTCAGGGTGGGCGTGGCCCTAGAAGACTCACGAGTTTGACGCGGTGGCTGGGGGTGGCGCTGATGTCCCACGTACACTCCTTCCTGCTCGGGTACTTGTCGGGCCAGTTGGGGCTGCTGATGGTGCCGGCGGGGCTGTGGATCTTGTGCTCGCACTCCGCTGTGAAGGGGTCGAGTGAAGGGAGTAGGGAACGAGGGAGGGAGGGAAGGGAAGGATTTGGGACACATCAGTGGAATTAATCGTCCACCCACAAACCAAAGGAGCCTGCTGATTGGGTGAATTTAGCGGGTTAGTTCATTTGCGGGGTGACAGGGGAAACCTTAGCTGGGCGCTGGAAGCCACCGTGAGCCATGGCTTTGGGGGAGTGGTTAGGGGCGTGGCTTGGCTGCACTCCCAAGACCCTTCGCCTACACCTCGGCCCACAGCCGTCACCCGAGATGCACTTTTAATAAAGGGGACGATATTTGTGAGCCGCCTTCAATGGGACATGGGCCCCGTGGCGAGAGTCTGTGCTCGTCTGCGGCTCTGATGGGGAACCACGCGAGAAACCTGAGTGTCTCGCCCTGTGGGACGGGAGGGGGACAGAAAGACAAAAATGTCTCCACTGCACCACTCTGAAACCATGACTGAGGACGCACACTCAAAGGTCACTCCACCCTTCATTTAAAAAAGATATTTGTCAATTGTCAAATCACACATCTGTGTGTGTGTGTGCTGCGACTCAAAGGAACTGGGCCAGGCAAACATTTTCACTAAAGCCCTACAGACAGAGAGGAGCGTGCATTCAGGCATGCGCTAGTGCTGTGTGTGTGTGTGTGTGTGTGCATGGACCCACACACTGGGTAAGAGGATTCTTCCCTCTCAAATTCAGGTCAATGTCCATTACAGCACACAGGTGTCTGAGGTCAGCAATCTTAGCAAGACATCTAGAGACTATGACTCTCACACACACTGAAGGGTGAGGCTTCTGCACTAACTGAGCTCTGTGTGTGTGTGTGTGTGGGGGGGGGTGTTTATATATATGTATGTAGGTCATGTGTGCATGCAGGTCTGAGTGTGCGTGTGTGTTCTGTTTCGTCTGTTATGTCAAACTCCATTAAAGTGACGTGTGGTGTATCAACCTACTAGCATCTGTCTCCCTCTCTCTCTCTCACTGTCTCTTTCTGTCTCCCTGTCGCACTCACTCACCCTGTCTCACCCTCCCTCTCTGTTCTACATTACACTTGACTCTCCTTCTCTAAATAATCTACGGAAAGTGAGTTTCCAACAAAAACCCTCATTAGGGAACAAGACTTATTTTAGCTCGGGCTCCTCGTGCCCTGCTCACAGTGACAGCTGTACGACGTTAGTGCAGCTGTCGTTGCTGGGGGAACGCGGCCGACCGAAGGTGTGCAGTGTGTACGGAGCGTACAGTTGGAACTTTATGCTTGGTCAGGGTCTAATTAGCATTACTATACAAACACCTTGGTAAGGTATAGAGAGAGTGACTCAGTCACTTTGTTCCTGAGTACAAAGTCGGGCCACACATCCCTTGGTACAACAAAGCTATTTGAGGTTTGTAAAACACACACTGATCACGGCACACACACCAAGAAAAACAGGAGAAGCACTGGATCTGTGGAGATTCATGAAAGAACAGATGTTTAAAATCAGAGCCAGTTAACTACGCTTGAAGAGGCACTGGGGTTTCTGTGTGAGTATATGTGCATGTGACCAGTGTGTGTGTGTTCCAGGCAGTGTTAATTTCGTTGACGAATAATTTTCGTCATAGTTTGTCAACAAACCTTTTTTCATGACGAAAACGAGACGATAACTAAAAAAAAAACTATGTGAAGGGATAAAAACGATGACGAAATTAATGGACATTTTCGTCAACGAATAAAAATGAGATGAAAATATTGGCCAGCGACGATATTCAATTAGATCTGATTTAATTTAGTGAAAGGTAGGGATAAGTACACGGAGAGGCGGGACAAACCGGGTAACCGTCCAATCAGCACTAACGTCTTCACATCGCACAGAACCCGGGAAGATCAAACGAGCCTGTGAACTGTGGTCACTCATGAAATTCAACAGTGGAGAAAGGGAGAAAGATGAGCGGCGATATATGGACACATCTCTCCTTTGACTTTGAGAAAAAGAATACGGTGTGTAATTCATGTGGGAGGATCATGTGGGCATGGTGAAACACAAACACAATGACTACAGACTAATCAGATAAGAATGCGACACATACTCAAGGAAACTCAAAACAACTAGATTTATATAAAAGCATACGAGAAAGATGAATATACACAAAGAACCACAACATACGACGATACGACGAGAGGCTATACAAAAGACACCGGAACTAAACACGAGACCTAGGCAGAACAAACAGAAACCATAATCAGACCCTCCAGAAAGTCGCGATGTTGCGATTTGCAACTTCAAGCAAACCCCGCGAATTCAGGGCGGTGTTGCAACTTCAGCCAATCACCGCAACTTTCCCGCAAATTTGACCAATCACTGATGTCGTCTTGATGTGACGTCGCCAAACTCCCGCCTTACTTCCTTATATACGTTCAAGAGGAGCAGACTGAAAGCAGCATGAGCGACGAAAATAACGGCAAAAATATCGGGAAAAGCAGTATCCCAGTACACTACATGAAAGCGGGGATAAACTGTTTTTTTTTGTTTTCAGTGTTTTATTGTTTCACAACGATGTGTTCATACATGTATTTCCAACAAGTTTAACATTTCTAGCACCAGCCCATCCACTCCAAGTGATTTTTCATAGTCTTTTAAGAGACGGAAAGTCCATTTCTGCCACCGAGCTGTTGCACTTCGAGGGATCATTTCAAGAAAGTGAGAGGCAGGGGCGAGGCTAGGGTATTTTTAGTGGTGCTAGAGCACCACCGTGAGGTTGCTCAGCACCCCCTGGCTCAACACATTTTTTAAATATTATATTATGCAAAAAAACTTGCTCTGCACCTGCGCAATACTTTGGTTCGACTGGCCAATCTGGCAACCCTGCTTCGAGGCTTGTGACCAGTCCACTTATCAACTATATCTCTTCTGATTGGTTGGCACATTCACGCGACTGCTTGCTGCTAGAATTGTCTACAGCTTGGCATTTTGTTCTGGTCGTAAGCTAGCTGTTCACATTCTACCTTTCTGGATCTGCAAGGCAGCCAGCACCTGAGCTGGGGTGAGAAGGTATGTTTCTTCACTGCAAAAAAAAATCTTAACAAGTAAAATTAAGTAATTTTAAGGCAATAAATCTTTTTTTCTCTGATAAGAATTTTTGACTTACTAGGCATTGCAAGTTTTAGGATTATTTTGCTTATTTTAAGTATAATGAACTTAATCGGTATTACTTAGAATTTTACCCTATTTTAAGTCATTTGAACTCAAAACAAGCACAAAAAAACTAACCGTTCAAGTTAATTAAAATTTTCAGTTTACATGCTAAAAACACAATGATTTGTACTTGATTTAAGATTGAATGTTGTAGGGGAAAACAACTCAAAGCAAAACTAATACGGCTCCAAAATTTATAAATGTACTAGTTCGTCTCAATTGGAGAGAAAAAATGTGCCTCTGTGAGCACTGGGGGCTGGGCACCCCTAAAGACCAGATCCTAAAATCGCCCCTGGTGAGAGGAATCATTGTGCATTCTCTGTCCCAACACCTGTGTGCCAGGGGGCGGGGCCAGGCACTCCCGATTACTGAAGATTGATGAGATGTGTGATTCAACCAGAGCAAATCCCAGAGCCCGTCTGACCACCACTTATCCAGGCCTGCCAGACATGGACAGGTAGCACAGTGCTGCTCGCAGGACCACTCCCAGCTGCGGTTCCTCCATGTTGAGTTGGTGTTACCTCAGCTGTGTAGATGATGCTGTGTGTGTTCTCTTATTAAGATTCCTGAAGCACTTTGCTGTCAGCAGTAGCGTTTGTGAGGAATCTGTTTGCAGTGACCACCTAGCAGCTCTTTTCCCAAACATACACCCCAAACCAGTTCCTCCTGAACCACAGCAGCAGGTCAGTAAGCGTGTTTTTAGACTATGGGTATCCATATATAACAGGTTGTATGAGCATTATGTTTATGGTGTGTGCGCTATTCACAAACACATACTCAGATAGGCTGCATTATTGCAATTCAATAATATGCAAAGCATATCCTTTTCTTCAGCACTGCTATCAATAACAATAGCGAAATACTCTTTGCAACAGTTGACAAAGTAACAAATTTGCAAATGCAAAAGACCCTGAATTCAACTGATCAACATAATGAGTTTGCATTCTGTTTTTAGTGCTAGAATTCTTGATATCAGGCAAGCCATTACTAAGTCTTTTTCCACCAATGACCTGTGACCTCTCCGTCACCACATAAAGTTATGAAAATGTCCTGGTTTAATGCTATTAGTCATGAAATTGTAATTGATGTAATGAGGTATCTTAAGTGTACTTGCAACCTTACAGACCCATTGGGAGAATCATGGAGAAAATAGTTTCCAAGCAAATTACTTAAATTATTTAATTACTTAAATATTTCTCTAGACAAATTTCAGGAATTTAGCCTACTGATGGTTCTGCGGTCACTCTAAGGTAATTACACAGTTGCAATGCTAATCAGTTAATAAATTAACATTTTATCAGAAGAACATCAACAAGATCAGAGATCTCCTGACAAAACCAGATCTAGAGATCCATACTTTTATCTCTAGCAGGGTTGATTATTGTAATGGATTCCAAAAAAGACAATAAAACTGATTCAGGTGATTCAAAAATTATCTGCTCAATTACTCACTAGGATCAAAAGAACAGAACATTCTTAAGTCAGTATGCTGGCTAGCAGTAAATTACAGAGTCGACTAAGGTATTATTACTGGTCCTTTAATTATACGACCAGCATATTTATCTGATATGCTGCAGTGTTATGAGGTGGACAGGACTCTCAGATCATTAGGTACTAGTTAGTTAGTCCTGCCTAAGGTCAAAACTGAGCATGTGTACAGTGCTTGGCTATTATGCTGTTTTTAAATGGAACCAGTTGTCAGAGGATATTAGAGTCTCTGCACCTCTAACTTTAGGCAATACAGTACATTCCCCTTTTAATCTCAGAAGTGGCTTATACTTCTATCTGATGTAAAGCAATTTGCATTGCCATTGTGTATGAAAAGCCTTTTACAAATAAACTTGCCTTTCTGTGTTTATGTAGGTGATCCTTTACATCATTGCAGGCTTGCTGGGCAGCCATAAAGAGAGTCTGTGTGATTTCTTGGTGGAGGTGAATCAGGAGTGTGGCAAGTGAGTGAAATGAAATTCATAATCATGCTAACACACACTGCAGGTTCTTTCTGTGGGAGTCCATGTTTCCAGATTCGCTGGACATCATCTTTTTTTCCCGACCTTTTTTTAATACTGAGTGTTGATTGGTTGACAGATGGGAGGTGTACCACCCTTCCCAGGAATCAGAAGATCTGTGTATACCACACCTCCAGCAGTTCTTGAGCAATCTTGTGGTCAGACAGAACATGCCACATCTAAACACAACAAGAGTGTTAATACCCACGCCAGGGTAAGAAACACTGAGACACGCACACAAACACGGGACATAACTTCTTTATCTTGATAAAGATTAAGATGTGTGATTGTATGTAAATCTGTTTGTCTGATATAGGTACACTGATGTTTTGGATGTGGTGCAAGCTGTCGTGTCTCATCCAGACCCACGAGTTCAGAGCAACACGAGTGTAGGTGCTGTTACAGCCTGCGTGAATCCGCAAACCTCCTTCATGGAACACAGGTAAGACCTTTTACTCCCAAAATGCAGACACTAATAGCTCTGAAAGCACCATTTATCAGTCTCACTTTATTACAAGACGTCCTAAAGCGTTGTGAGCGAGCTTCTCTCAAATGAGTCCGCTTTGTTTTTCCAGGTTTCTCTTCCCCAAACTCCTGGAGCAGTGCAGTCATGGTAAGGCCCACGAGATTGCTGCATTGAAGTGTGCTTGTCTGTTTAGCGTTTGAGTTGACCTGTTCGTGGCGTGCAGGTGCAGTGAACAACGTGGTATTCACGGGGCTGACGGCAGAGCAGAAACACCCTCTGCTCAAACACATGCAGCAGCTGATCCGCTCAGCCAACCCCAGCGCTGCGTTGATCCTGGCCGAGAGAGGCGCCGTGTCCAGGTCAGCCAGCGTGGCTGTTCCGCTTGGCCAGCTCGTACTTCTTCCAGTGGCATCAACACGGCAGTGTTTCCTGCTGACGCGTGTTTGTCCATCGTGTTTGGGTCACAGGGCTGAAGATATGCGTCTGATTCTGAGTGACAGCGGTTTCTCCCAGCCTCAGATGATCCGAGCCCGATACCTGCTGTATCCTGGCTGGTGAGCCCCTCGCTCCCTCTTGCCGTTCCTGCGCGCGTTGTTGTTGTGTGATTGTTCGTGACATATCTATCAATGCTGTGCTGTAGGTGGGAAGGCAGGTTTGTGTCAGGCTGTGGATCAGTTTCTGTGTCACGACACTGTGTGCAGTTCAGCCGTCCGCTAGAGAGAATCTTATTCCTGCAACACTGCAAAGGTGAGTGAGTGAGGGTGAGATTGAGTGACACTGGGTGTGAGGCTTATATCAGTGTGTGCTGCAGTCATAACTGGAAGATGCTATGCGCGTGTGTGTGTGTGTGTGTGTGTGCGTGCATGTGCACACAAGTGAGAGTGTACATGTTGGGTTATGCGTGTATATTAGGGGTAAGTGTGAACAAGTTAGTGTGGATGTGAGCATCCATAGGTGTTTGTGTGAACAAATGTGTGTGTGCTGTAAAGGTGATTGAGTGTGTATGTGAGGGAGATTCTTCAGAAAAGTTCTTTCCTCCAGATTTGTAGAAACAAAATAAACCTGTAATCTGAACTGAATGTTAATTATGCGTTGGTGTAATGTAATGATATAACAAGCATAATGATGAAAGGTAACACTGCACTGTGGTGTAACACACAGCCCCCCCCCCCCCCCCCCCCCCCACCGCGAATTCAGGGCGGTGTTGCAACTTCAGCCAATCACCGCAACTTTCCCGCAAATTTGACCAATCACTGATGTCGTCTTGATGTGACGTCGACAAACTCCCGCCTTACTTCCGTATATACGTTCAAGAGGAGCAGACTGAAAGCAGCATGAGCGACGAAAATAACGGCAAAAAGATCGGGAAAAGCAGTATCCCGGTACACTACATGAAAGCGGGGATAAACTGTCTAGATCCGACCCGCGAATTGATTATCTATGCCCCCCTGGATGATATTTAATTACTATTAGAACCAGCCGCCCGATGGTGTTTTGCACGCACAAACACTACATTCCCCACAATGCAACGGTAGCCCGCGAAGTCACTGCAGCGCACACAAGCGGCGAGGGTCTGAGATAAAGTTTATAAGTTTAAACTTTAAACTGAGATAAAGTTTATTTATCTCTGATCCATATCTATGAGTTACTAGTTCGCTCTGGCGCCAACCACTGGCGATCGATCTCGATATAATACTTAATTTGTGTCCATTTTACAGGCCGCCCGGTAACAACTTACGTTCGCTAACCCCGCTCCCCCCCCCCCCGTCAACAATTAATGTTCGCCACCCCCTCCAGGTTCAAATTTCACTCCAAGCGATCTTGAAAAGTTGGCAACCCTGAATAAATAGGTAAATAGATAATTAAAATGGACTACTAAATAGAGGAAACCATACAACATTTACTCCCTATTGTAATGTACTCACAAAAAAGCAAAAACACACCGCAACTTCCATCGCAATTTTTTTGAAAAACACCCGCAACATCAAACATTTTAGCCCGCAACAATCACAAAAAAGGCCCGCGAAATCCTGGTGGGACTGCATAATACATACTATACACTCTAAACCAGAAAACACTGAACACATCGATAACTACACTGAAACACACCTTACACACTTAAACCTGAACAAAGCACACACGGCAAACATTAACAAGGAGAACGGATTCAAACATACAAACTGAAGTACATGCAAGACATAGAGCGAAACAAACAGAACAGAAGCACATGCAAAATCCAACCTTATACATACGACCTGAAGCAAAGACTCTCAACAATCAACATTGACCCACACTGAAGACCTGAAACACAAAGAATATATACCAACCCAAACGAACACAAACAAGCGACAGCTGAAACCAATGAGACAAAACGAGGTGGAACTGAACAGAAGCCAAAAAGACTAGAGGAAGGAGGAGCCAGGCTATACAGACAGGGAGGGGGCGGAGCCAGGCGTGACAGGTGCACTTTTTTCCAAAAGGATGAGATTGTTCTATCTTTAAATCTTCTATATATCAGGTTCTGTGGGATCCTGTGTACATTTTATTGTGAAAAGTGGAATCCTGTGGGCACTGTATTTTGAATAGTTGGATCCTGTGAGCGTTTTAAATAGTGGAATCCTGTGCGCATTTTGTTTTATTTTGAGATGTGGGATCCTGTGGTCATTTTATATTTTATTTTGAGTTGTGGCAACCTGTGGACATTTTATTGTGAGTAGTGGGATCCGGTGGGCACTGTATTTTGAATAGTTGGATCCTGTGAGCACTTACTTTTAAATTGTGGCATGCTATGAGCATTTTAAAATTTTTGATGTGGGATCCTGTGAGCATTTTATTGTGAGTAGTGGAATCCTGTTGCATTTTAGTTTGATTTGTGGCATCTTGTGGGCACTTAATTTTGTGTGCATTTTGATTTTGTTTTTTGAATAATTTGTAATTTAAATTTCTTTATTCTTATCATAGTGTTGTCCATTGGACAATAGGACTGAAAATTGTTTGCACTTTATGGTACAGGTTGTGACTGTCCTTGTACTGTGAGGAAGCTGATCTTTTTGCAAGTGTGGATGTGCACTTAAATACACTTTGAAATTGATTAAAACAACTTGTGCTGAATTTGGTTCATGATTCATTCATGCATTAAATAACTGAAAGTAACTAAGTAACTTTTACTCAAATTACATTTTAAATGAAGTAATTTTGTACTTTTACTCGAGTAAATTTTGAGATGGGTAATTTTACTTTTACTCTGAGTAGATTTTAGGCAAAGTAATGATACTTTTACTCAATTACAATTTTTCAGTACTCTTTCCACCTCTGGGGACGATGATATTGTGGAAAAATACGACAAATGAAACGACATCTGCGGTCTATGGCATTGTTGTTTTTACGGCACCCAGTTTTATATAGAATGTAATATGCATTGTTCATAAACTCCATATGCTTTTCAGGTAGAGCAGACCTACTGGTTATCAATGTTTTGTTATTGTTATGCTCAATAACTATAAGTTCAGGTCAACAAAGTTGTTTGGAAATTTGTTTTTGCATATATTGCACATACAAACAATAATATTCTGTAACTGGTTAATAAATGTTTCATTTTGTGCAAGAGTATATAATGACTATTACACCATTTATATTTTAGTCAACTAAATTCTTTGAATAATTAGTCGACTAAATTCTAATGATAATTAGTCGACTAAAACTAGACTAAGACTAAAACAAATCCAAAGACTAAATTATGACTAAAACTAAATGACATTTTAGTCAAAAGACTAAGACTAAACTAAATCAAAAATTGCTGTCAAAATTAACACTGGTTCCAGGATGTCACTGGTTTAAGTTCTCAACCCTGACTCCTTGACTCTCAAATTGAGAGGATAATATCTCCATACTTCTTACCCAGGTCTGTCTGTTTTCCTACACACACACACACACACACACACACACAAGGATTAGGAATGTGTGGGAGGTCTGTGAGGACCTCCTGAAGCGTGTTGGCACCGTGCCAGCAGTGATACACCACTGGGAGTCTCCTGACAATGACTGACCATCCTGGAGACCCACTACACGACGTTCTCGCTCTGTCACACACCAAGCACACAAACACAGAAAACTCTCTCCTAGCAGCCAAGAGTTTCCACACACCAACTCTTCATCTGTACGTAACGTTTTCTACATTCAGCGTGGAGAGTACACCAAGGTCGTAGCGAGTGTGTATGCTCGGTTCTTCAGACCAGCCGCGCTGCACTTGGACGGAGACGTCTCACACTCTTCTTGTCCTCTTTATCAGTTTCTCCAGCCTTGAAGAAACTCCCACATGTGCCGAGCACTTGTAGGGCCAGGCACCGAAGTTCAGCTTAACAACCACGAAAGCTATTTGAGGCGGGAGCATTTAAACGCTTTTTGTTTCGGAAATCAGTTAATATACAGGCTTTGACTGTTTATATTTTGTCTAAGGAAGCGAAATTAAGTATATAACATTACGGCATTTGATTAACGTGCCTATGAATCCACTCAGCTGGGTGTGTCCACACTCTGGTACTGAATCTGTCCTGTCTTTTTTTTTTTTTTTTGGCCCACCTCCACCCCCCCATCTTTGGAGGACAACTTTGTTTTTATAACAAATAATGGATCAACTAATAACAATTCTGTATAATATAGTGTGAAGTGATAATTATTGGGGTTAGGTGGACCATGAGAGGATAGAGTATAGAAAAGAGGGGAGAAGAAAAGAGGGGGAGAGAGAGAATAAAAAGGGAAAAGACAGAAGGGCGGGGAGAAAATAAATAAATAATTTATATACATATATATACAAACACATATATATATATATATATATATATATATATATATATATATATATATATATACATACACACACATACACATACATACATATATTCAAATATATACACATACACACACACACACACACACACACACACACAAACACACACACACACACATATAAAAAAAAACAAAAAAAAACAAAAAGTAAATATATATATTTAAAGAAAAAACAATCAGCTCAAATTGCAAAGAAGAGCAAAAAGTGTACCCAAGACATATGGCACAAATGACTGATGTGTATGTGTGAATGTGTGTTTATGTAAGTGTACCCAAGACATATGGCACAAATGACTGATGTATATGTATGTGTGAATGTGTGTCCATGTACAACACAAAAGTGCAACATAGGATAAATGTACGGAATGTAATTGCCAGCGAGGGTAGAAAGCTGCGACAACATTCCCCCAGAGGCCAGAGGTAAGCAGAGAGAGACCCGGGAATCCCACCCGCCCACGGCCCCCCCAGGAGCGGTGGAGTCCCAGGGCCGCACTTCCCAGTGACCCTCGCATGCCCGCCCCTGCAGGCGGGTGAGGGAGACCCCGGACAGCGCCCCCCCAGCCAAGGAGCGCAGGACCAGGGGAACCAGAGGAAACAGAGCCCACCCCCCTTGGGCCAGCAGCAAAGTCCCAGCGCCACGCGCCCCCGGGAACCACCCCCCACCCAGCAGGGCCCCCCTCCCGCCGAGGAGCTCCGAGCCGCCCCGGACCACAACCACCCAGGGGAGCGGGCCAACCGCCGCGCCGGAGCACCAAGCCGGGCCCCGGAACCCCAAGGCATCCCATTTAGGATGCACTTAATGTAATACAATTTCTTTGGTGGTCTTAGACGGACCGTTTAAATGCTATTGAAATTATTGCAAAAAACGCAGAGTGCGCAGATCTCTGGGGCCTTTACAACCGCCACTTGCGTCCGTGTTAAGGTCATTTGTAGACGGTGCCTTAGACGTTGCAGTGGTGACAGCAGTATATTTAAAAAGAACACGTTTTTAAAATACATCTTATTCCTGTTTTGGTTGCTAGAAATAAGAATTTGCATATTTTGGCACTTTTAACTTGAAGAAAGAATTCCGAATATGCGAACGGGAAACAAACTTTACCAAGTTTCCTAGTATGCATATGAGTGACTTTTGACCCCACTAAAATTAACTTAAAACTATGTACAGTTATAAAGGAGTGTGTCCTCTTATGGTCCGACAGAGATGTAGACTGTGTGAAAAAATCCGATATTTTTTGCTTCACTATTTTCAAAAAGCTAACGTTAAAGTTTCAGCTTGGCTCCACTGCTTAGCGAGTCACGCTGGTGATTCTCGCATTTGTTGATGGACAGAGACGAACATGTGAGTGGGAGCTACAGCATATCGGTTAACTATTAACATACAAACTCAAAAGAAAATGGTAGATATTTTTCCAATGACAAAAAATCCTCACCCATCACTGTTCATAGTTCAATCTAGTTCATAAGCACACAAGGTGTTCACAAGGTGAACATGAGGTGATTAAAGCATATGATTGGATGAACATGACATAAATCACACATGATTTGACAAATGTATATTGGCCTCTCCCCTCATGCCCCATCCTCACACTCAGTACATGGTTCAGAAGAGATTGAGGTTATGAAAGCCAGAGCAGTTCAGGAGATGTAATCTTATCTGTCAGAGCAGAGTGGCACCTCTGACTTTGAAACACCTTAGCAAGCTTCAGCATCAGCAAAAGACACAGCAAGTGATGCAAAGAGACTAAAGAAGACTCTTGGAAGCTTTTTCAAGAGGGCAGTCCCTGACAAGGGAGTACACACAATGAAAGCAGAGCTAAACAGCTACTTACAGTGTACAGTAACAACTTTCCTCGTGTTAGTCGTGGAATGACACTGGAGATGGAGCCTCTGAACTGTTGATCTCAAGAGGAACTTCCTCAACAGGTTCCAGCATGTCAATCAAACTGGAAATTATGTCCCATTGATCAGCAGTTGGTGTAGCAAATGTTCCCTAATCACCAGTGTAAAGGTATGTTTCTTTCTCAGTAGAAAGCACCTTCTTGCGTTCAGCAATGAGCGGAGGGTCACGGAGGATCACCTGGTACTAATCTTCAATTGAGAGTAACACTCTGCAGAGAAGTGTGTGGCAGGGAGCTCCCGAAATAATTGAGGAACAAACCACTCTCTTGTAAACAGGAGGAGTTTATTCACACAGGCAGGCTGTATCTCAAATGTTCAAAGATGAGAGGGCGCTCCTCTCATTTATACATACACAGACCATCCCTGTGCACGTAAGCAGCAGGGTGGGCTCAACATTGCTATTCTAACATAGGTAATAAATCTACCCTATATGGAAATAACACCTTCTTCTCACGAGCAAGCATATTGTGCAGACTGAGCATAATTCTTCTGCATGTCGCATAGTGGACAGGAAGCACAATACCTGAGAGGAAATGATAAGCCTGCTTTGACATATTAAGACCTTTCACATACAGGGTGAAGGGACCTTTCACATACAATGTGACCGGGGGTGAAAATAAGGTGACAGGGGTCACAGAGAACATAAGAAAGGACAAGATGTTCACAAGGTCTTGAGTTAATCATGAGTATAAAGAGACATAATATTCCTTCAACCAGTGTAGATGTTAAGTGTTTCTGTCCCAGCATTTCTGCATCATCGCTGGTCTGACCAATCAGACGCTATACTGCAGGACTGTTTCGAGCATGTGGATTGGGAAATGTTCTGTGATTGGTCACAGCAGCGTTGACGAGTACGCAGACACAGTCTCCGCCTTCATACGCAAGTGTGTGGATGATGTAGTGCCCTGCAGACAAGTCCACGTATTGCCCAATCAGAAGCCCTGGCTGAACTGTGAGGTCCGCTCCGCCCTTAGCACACGCAGCGCTGCTTTCACATCTGGAAATACGCAAGAGTACAAGAAAACCAACTACGCTCTGCGTAAATCCATCAGATCAGCTAAACGGGTGTACAGGGAGAAAGTGGAAGCACAGTTTAACACCAACAATACACAGAGTTTATGGCGGGGACTAAACACAATCACGGACTATAAATCTGCCTCTCACACTCTGCCTATTAACAGCAGTGATTTACCGGATGAGCTAAACCACTTCTACGCTCGTTTTGATAGTAACCTCACTGCACAGCTGGAGAACGCCCCGTCCACCGTTGATCCCAACCTCCCCTCCGTCAGTGATGTGCGCAGAGCCTTCAGACGGGTGAACCCGCGCAAGGCAGCAGGACCAGACGGCACACCAGGTAGAGTGCTGAAAGCCTGCTACTGGGAATTAGCAGGTGTTTATGCAGACATCTACAACACCTCACTGTCTCTCTCTATCGTGCCAGCTAGCTTCAAACTAGCCACCATTGTGCCAGTCCCAAAGTCATCCAGCATTACCTGTCTGAATGACTGGCGACCTGTTGCCCTGACCTCCATCGTGACCTCAATGCTGTGAGACGCTGGTCAAAGACATCATCTGTTCCTCACTGCCTGCCACCCTGGATCCTCTGTAATTTGCGTATAGGAGAAATAGATCCACTGATGATGCAATCGCGCTGACGCTGCACACTGTCCTCTCCCACCTGGACAAGAAGGACACGTATGTGAGAATGCTGTTTGTAGACTACAGTTCAGCATTCAACACCATCATCCCTTCGAAGCTCGACAGCAAACTCCGGGATCTGGGTCTGAACAGCACACTGTGCAGCTGGATCCTGAACTTCCTGACGGACCGACGGCAGGTGGTAAGGATGGGCAGCATCACATCCTCCTCTCTGACCCTCAACATCGGAGTCCCCCAGGGTTGTGTGCTCAGCCCACTCCTGTACTCTCTGTACACCCACCACTGCACTGCTACACACAGCTCCAACGCCATCATAAAGTTTGCTGACGACACAACGGTTGTGGGCCTGATCTCCAATAATGATGAATCGGCCTACAGGGAGGAGGTAAAAATCCTGGAAGACTGGTGCTGGGAGAATAACCTCTCTCTAAACGTCAGTAAGACCAAGGAGCTCATCGTGGACTACAGGAGGCGGGAGAGAGTACACCCAGAGATCCACATCAATGGGACTGCGGTAGAGAGGGTCAGCAGCTTTAAGTTTCTGGGTGTTAACATCAGCGAGGACCTGACATGGGCAGTGCACACCACACAGGTACTGAAGAAGGCCCACCAGCGCCTCTACTTCCTCAGAAGACAGAGGAGGTTTGGTCTGAAGCCCAGCATCCTCAAGACCTTCTACACCTGCACTGTGGAAAGCATCCTGACTGGCAGCATTACCACCTGGTATGGGAACTGCACTGATCTTGAGAGGAAATCTCTGCAGAGAGTAGTACAAACAGCACAGTCCATCACCGTGGTTCAGCTCCCTAACCTGCTGGACTTATACACCAGCCGCTGCCTGAGGAAGTCCAGAAGGATCATGAAGGACCCCTCCCATCCTAGCAGGACCCCTCCCATCCTAGCAGGACTCCTCCCATCCTAGCAGGACCCCTCACATCCTAGCAGGACCCCTCCCATCCTAGCAGGACCCCTCCCATCCTAGCAGGACTCCTCCCATCCTAGCAGGACTCCTCCCATCCTAGCAGGACCCCTCCCATCCTAGCAGGACTCCTCCCATCCTAGCAGGACCCCTCCCATCCTAGCAGGACTCCTCTCATCCTAGCAGGACTCCTCCCATCCTAGCAGGACTCCTCCCATCCTAGCAGGACCCCTCCCATCCTAGCAGGACTCCTCCCATCCTAGCAGGACTCCTCCCATCCTAGCAGGACCCCTCCCATCCTAGCAGGACTCCTCCCATCCTAGCAGGACTCCTCCAATCCTAGCAGGACCCCTCCCATCCTAGCAGGACTCCTCCAATCCTAGCAGGACTCCTCACATCCTAGCAGGACCCCTCCCATCCTAGCAGGACCCCTCCCATCCTAGCAGGACCCCTCCCATCCTAGCCACTGTCTGTTCTCTCAGCTGCCGAGTGGTAGGAGGCTCAGAAGCTTTAAAGCCAGAACCAGTGGGCTCAGAGACAGCTTCTTCCCCCATGCCACCAGGCTCCTGAACAGCCAGTAATCTCGGCTCTGACCAACCCACACCCTCCATTACATGCATGAGCACCAAAGCACTTTATTTCACACTGCACCTCTGCACTGCTGGACTATTGGACTTAATAATACCAACCCGAGACAATACTCCACCCCTGCGCTCCCATATACTCACTCCATACCTTAATAATACCAACCCTAGACAATACTCTAGCCCTGCGCTCCCATATACTCACTCCATACCTTGCTCTGACATCAATACAGCATCATTCTCACTGGGATTACAGGCACCTCTATACAACAGTATAATCTCCATAACCTGTTACATTCATCTCCATTCATCTCCTTATTTTCTGTGCAATATCACATGTATATTTAATATATTGTAGATATCAAAAATGAGAACAATACTTTTTTTATTTTTAAGACATACAGAGTAAGCTTTAAATGTACATAGTTTAAATTGTTTGTAATTTATACATCTTTGTAATATTGTTGCTGCAAATTGTGGAACATGCACACAAGTTTTTCACTCACCGGGGTACCTGTACTCTGGTGATGTGACAATAAATCTGATTTTGATTTGATTTTGATTCATGTGGTGCGTGGAGCTCCAGTGAGTGGGTTCAGACTGAATGATGTTGTGCTGGAGGAGGCCAAGTTCTTTTACAACTGTTTTCAGATTCTGCTTTGCAAGCACAAAGTGGTTGAAATGTTTATCAATGTTCTTTAGCTTGGCATTAATGTCCAAATGACGTTAAAATTCAAATAAAATGTCTGTGTGGTAGTTTTAGAAGTGAGCAAAAAACTGAAAAGTGCACTGAAAACAGAGAATCAAGCAAAAAACAAACGTGTGCTTAAAACAGTGAAACAAACACACTTAACTGTGTGATTCTTGTTTCTCTGCTCTCACTGTCACTGGTTTTGCTCGGTTGTTTTGCTCAGTGTGTCTTACTTGCTCGATTGAACCTCATCTTTGCTCTCTTGTATTAAAGACAGTAATCTCACTCCATAGGACTGGAGTAAATTTCAGTGTTTCTCTTTAATGGACAGAAGTATGCAAATGTACATCACACCAAAACATAAAACACTTTATATAAGTTGCAATTTAACCAGCAAAATCACACACAAAATCCTATACTTTGCCCAGTTATGATACTGTATATCAATATGTGCTTGTCTGCTACCATCTACTGGACACATACTGGAACTGCAGGGAAATTTCTGCATAAATGTAAAATACTGGATAAAACAGTAAAATGTAGAAGCAGGTTCTATACTGCACGGTTAACTACTCTGCATGTAATCACAGGACTTCATTTACCCCTAAACCTAGAAATGCAGAGAAGTCAGTAACTGTTGAGGCAAGAAAAAGAGGAGAGAGAGAGAGAGAGAGAGAGAGAGAGAGATTTTGTTCTCCAGTTGTGTGTGTAGAGGAGTGTGTGTTTCCATGGAGACGCAGGTGTTGCTCCAGTACACAGGAGGTTATTCTAGCTCACACAAACACACTGAGGAGTCAGAATAAACCCAAAACCCTGCATAGAGGGGCTCAGTGAATGTGGAGTGGAATGTGTGTAAGTGTGTGAGTGTGTGTGTGTGAGAGGAGACGCTGTAGAAGGACAGAGTGCCGGCGGGCCAGTCCAGATACACTCCTACTCTGTTGGAGCTGGAGGGGGCAGAGAAGCTGGAGGGGGCAGAGATGTGAGTGTAGTTCTTATTGTGACAGACAAAGTAACTGTTATTAGAGCAGCGCAGCTTCCAGGACTTTATATTACATCCAAACCAACAGTCACCACTGTCTCCTTTCCTGCTGATTCCTTTATATGTCACTGCTATATCAGCATCTCCACTACACTCAACCTCCCAGTAACAGCGTCCAGTCAGACTCTCTCTACACATCACCTGAGGCCAGACATCAAATCTCTCTGGATGATCAGGATACGTCTGCTGCTCCTCCACACACGTCACCTTTCTGTTCCCCTCAGACAGAGAGAGACGTGTGTGTGCTGTGTTTGGGTCCAGTGTGAGCTCACACGCATCTGCACACAAGAAGAGACATTAGAGGAGACGACACAAATACTGTGTGTGTGTGTGTGTGTGTGTGTGTGTGTGTGTGTGTGCGTGTGTGTGTGTGTGTGTGCGTGCGTGCGTGCGTGCGTGCGTGTGTGTGCGTGCGTGTGTGTGTGTGTGTGTGTGCGTGCGTGTGTGTGTGTGTGTGCGTGCGTGCGTGTGCGTGTGTGTGTGTATATTTGTGTGTGTGTGTGTGTGTATATATATACATGCTGGTTATATTTTCTGTGTGTGTGTGTGTGTGTGTGTGTGTGTGTGTGTGTGTGTGTGTGTGTGTGTGTGTGTGAATATCTGTGTATATCTGTGTGTGTGTGTGTGTGTGTGTGTATGTATTAACTACATAACTGCTTACATTTTCTTAGTCCTGGTTTGAGACTGATCTTCCCTGCATGATCCACCCTAAAGAACACACACACACACACACACACACACACACACACACACACACACACACACACACACACACACACACACACACACACACAGTTATTTTTTATTCTTAAGGCTCTGTCCTGAGAGAAATATAGAAATAGAGGAAGAAAGCTCTATTACTCACACACACACATGCACCTAGATAACTGAACAGTCTGTCCCACACACACACACACACACACACACACACCTCTATAGGGTCTAGACTTCACAGATTACATTCACTGCCTTGTGTATGGAGTCAAACCCTTTAAAGAATATTCCAGGATCAATAATTAACTATACTGATAGGCTACTGATAAAAGTAGGTGTGTCCGGGGTGCAGCTCTCTGTCTCGCAGCAAACTTTAAGGCAACCAATTAAAGAGCTTCTCCAGATCACATGCTTGACAAAAGTTTAAGGACCTACATAGACACCCATTAGTCCAGCGCCCCACACACAGGAAGTATACGGTACACATGTAATGTCACAGACATTCAGTGGACAAAAGGAGAAGGTGAGACTCCACTTCGAACTGAGAGACTCCACGGACCCGGCAATTCGAGCTGCCAACCCTCAGATTCGCACTGGACGGAAGTGGAATGCATCCCAAGCAGTTGACCAGGCAGTGGAACGGCTGAAGCACCAGGAGATCGTTGGTGCTACACAGTTGGGCAGATCTGGTCTGGGATGGGCAGTAGCACCAAAGAGCTGGTCCAAAGCGACCAGGAAGGAGAGGAAGGATCTTGTGATCTCTGAAGTTGCCAAGATGGAGGAGGAAACATACAAGATTACAGCAGTGAGCCAGCAACAGCAAGGCAGATGGACTACTTGGGAGGCTGTGCTAAACAGAACCATCACTTGGGCCGATTTGTGGAGAACTCCCCAGGCAAGACTGAGCTTTCGGATTAGGGCCACATACGACACCTTACCGAGCCCCCGGAACCTTCTCACCTGGTTTGGCACAGAAGAACACTGCCATCTCTGTAGTTTCCCAAGTCCAACCCTAAAGCACATCCTCTCCGGATGCAAGACAGCGCTGTCACAGGGAAGGTAAAGGTGGCGGCATGACAAGGTCCTGCGCAAGCTCGCAGAGATCCTGGAAGCCCGCAGACAGCAGGTAAACCGGTCAGCAAGCCTACCCACCTCCCCGATGTGGATCCAGTTTACCAGGCCAGGGACGACAGCACGGCGCAGCACGGGGACAGAGCGGTCGCTCCTGTCGCTAGGAAGTGAGTGGCAGTTGGCAGCCGACCTCAGCCGCCAACTGAAATTCCCAGCAGAGATTACTATAACATCCTTGCGCCCAGACATCGTGCTCTGGTCAGCACCTGCCAAAGCCGTCATCATGGCAGAGCTGACAGTCCCATGGGAGGAGCACATGGAGTCCTCGTACGAACGGAAGAAGGACAAGTACGCGGAGCTGGCAGCAACGTGCTCACAAGCTGAGTGGAGACCATTCATCTTCCCAGTGGAGGTCGGATGCAGGGGCTTCACTGGGACATCCACACAGAGGCTACTGAAAACTCTGGGTGTCACAGGCCCTAACAGGAGGTGAGCTATTCGCGACCCTGCAGAGGAGGGTGAGGAAGGGAGCTTCTGGCTGTGGCTCAGAAAGAAGGATGGCACATGGGGGAAAGAAGCTCTTGAGGGAGACGTTCTGGTATGTGGTCAGTACTTGTGCTTGATTCAGGGAGATGGACGTCCCTGACATGCACAGTCCCCTGCGACTCATTCCACACACAACAATAATAACGCTGGGGTCAGAGAGTGGGGTGAATACAGATCCTTCAGAAGGCTGCAGGGGGCGGCAGGGAGACGTCTCTGTCGCTGCTCCACCACCCAGAGATGTTCTGGGGGATAATGGAGTGAAACATCAGTGAAGGGTGCCCCCCCCCCAGCTGACGACCCTGCAGCCCACACAATGGCACCGTCGGAGGTGCGTCAGGCAGCAATGCCAAGCAGGTGTGACCACCTGTGCTTATATCTAGATAGAATTATTGATCTTTTTTAAATGTACGAAAATTGTCAGTATTACTAGTTTCATAATACTTTTGCAATATATAATTTACATAAGTTCATATGTCTAAGTAACATTTTTTCTCTGGATAATTTGATGAGGGCGGCACCCCAGCGCCCCCTACTGACGAGCTGCCACTGGTGTCATGTATGATACTGTATGTATTTTAGGAATAAGACCATGTGTGTGTCATGTGTGCTGTTTCTATGTATGACACTGTTCTTCTCACATTTGGAGTGTGTTTTCACACACAGGGTGTTTAAGGGGATTCCTACATACCTGAGTGTGTCCAGTCTGCAGTGGGGATCCTCCAGTCTAGCAGAGAGCAGCTTCACTCCTGAGTCTCCTGGGTGGTTGTAAGTCAGATCCAGTTCTTTCAGGTGTGAGGGGTTTGAACTCAGAGCTGAAGCCAGAGAAGAACAGCCTTCCTCTGTGACCAAACAACCAGACAATCTGCAGAAAGGAGGGAAAAAGAGGGAGAAAGACAGTGTCCTCACTGCATTTGCAGAGCAGCCAGTATGGGGCGCTAGAGAGGCCAGTAACTAGTGGAGGCATCACCCTGTGCTTTATAATAAACTACTGTCATGGTGAGGTCTCATATCCATTCCTCAACTATGATCCTACACCACCAAACACCCTCCACAATATTAAACCTAATAATCCTAAACTGCTTAGCTCTGATCTTTGATATAATGTTGTCAAATGTGTGTGCACAAGCACTGAAAAGGTGGTTTTTTCATTACATGTCATTTTAATATTGGGGTATTTGTCATATGTGTAAATGAAATTAAAAGATATTGCCACATTTTCTTTCACAGTACTGTGGATGTGGACGTCTGGATTTGGAACATTAATAAGACACTTGGGGCAGAGCTGTTTTACAAGCTGTGTGTTTCAGTCAGGTCTGTGTAGGAGTGTGTCTGTTCAGCGGTGTGTAGGAGTGTGTGTTTCCATAAATACCCACATACATTTGGACAAGGACTCCGTCAATGACATGTAGTTCATGTAGTTAATTTTAACAGGAAATATTTGGAATTAATAAAGAAAGAAAACCTCATAAAATAATAAAGTGTGAAATTGTCTTGCATTGCCTTGTGGTAGGATTTTTTATAGTGTAATCAAAGGAAGTTTATTATTTTAAAAGGAAATTGACATTTTAAAAGTACATAAATATTAATCTTAAAATTGATTAAAACCCTGTAGTGCCACCACACTTTACTGTTTCCATTCCAGATTAAATTGACAGAAAACTCACCTGAGAATCTCCAGTTTACAGTTTGAACTCTTCAGTCCAGCACAGAGCTGCTCCACTCCTGAATCTTGTAGGTCATTATTATTAATTTCCAGTTGTTTCAGTGAGGTTTCTGTTTGTAGAACTGATATGAGAGATTTGCAAGACTCCTCAGTGAGACCACAGAGAGACAGTCTGTAAAGGAGTAAATACAGTACAAAATGTAGATCAATCAGATGATGCTGGATTCCAGAATCTGAACTGCTGATTAAATTATCCTCTGTATCTGTTATGTAGCTCAACCCTGGAGACTGCAACTCCCAGAATGCCCCACGTCGTCTGACCCGTTCCTCCTCCCCTCAGTACTAGTTCACACCTGGTTCTCATCATGGGCTATTATATATATCAGGACACTCACTAAACTCTTTGTGAAGTATTGCCGACATTTTGAAAGCATACATAACGTTTTTTCCTGCATTCTATTCTCTTTGTGGTTCGACCCAGTTTGTCTAGTTCACTGCTCTCCTGGATTCTCCCTTTTTGTACCTCTGTCTGTTTTTTCTTCTTTTTGTGTGTACCTGACCTGGACTGTTTTTTTGACATTGACTTTGGATTACGTCTGGATCCCTCTGCCCACTTGTTTCCTCCATTTACTTCAATAAACAAAGTGTGTTTAAGTCTGTGTACGTTTGTGACTAATATGTACCCCACATCACAGTATCTTGTAAAATAGGATGAAATTAATTACATTAACAGATTAAAAAGTATCAAAGCAGGAGGCTTCACCCTGTGCTTTATAATAAACTACTGTCATTGTGAGGTTTCATATCCATTCCTCACATATGATCCTACACCACCAAACACCCTCCACAATATTAAAACTAGGGATGCACCGAAATGAAAATTCTTAGCCGAAACCGAAAACCGAAAATGAGGAAACCAAGGCCGAAAGCCGAAAACCGAAACACCGAAATACATTATGCCAATTATTAGTAACATTGGATTTATGGCTAACCTCACTAAAATCAAGGCATTGCTATTCAAAGAATTAATCAACTACAAAATTTGATTTGAAAATATTTATTTAGCACTGACATTACAGTAATGCATATTATAAAGTAAAATTAGTGGTGGGCCGTTAACGGCGATACCGCTGACAACGGCCGACCACTAATTAAATTTAACTCGCTTGCAGACCGTTTTTATCCGAGAGGATAAATATATGTATTTTATACGAGTTAAATTTAATTATAACTGACTGGCCTGAAAGATAAATATAAATTCTCTCATAAAAACGTGACGCGAGTTGCAACAACATTAAACAGCTCAGGTAAACACACTTCTGAGAAATGTCGTCTGCTCGGCAAAACATAACGGGGCTCAATGTGCTCTATTAGCCTACGAAATCCCTACGACAGAGAACGGCTGATCGTCTAAGGCAACGAGTTCCATAATTTTTGGTGTAATGTCCTTTGCCTTGGCGCCATCACTGGAAAACTTTTTTGCTAGCTTTATCCAAATAAACATGTGCAGGCGATTTTTGCTTGCGTCATCACAGCACATTGTTTCGGCCGTGTTGTTTCGGTGATGAAAGTATTTCGGCCGAAAACCGAAAATGCAAATTTAAGCCATTTCGGCCGAAAATTTTCGGTGGCCGAATTTTCGGTGCATCCCTAATTAAAACTAATAATCCTAACCTGTTTAGCTCTGAACTTTGATATAATGTTGTCAAATGTGTGTGCACAAGCACTGAAAAGGTGGATTTTTCATTACATGTCATTTTAATATTGGGGTATTTGTCATATGTGTAAATGAAATCAAAAGATATTGCCACATTTTCTTTCACAGTAGTGTAGATGTCTGGATTTGGAACATTAATAACACACTTGGGGCAGAGCTGTTTTACAACCTGTGTGTTTGTCGCTTCTATGCAGGTGTGTGTGTGTGTGTGTGTGTGTGTGTGTGTGTGTGTGTGTGTGTGTGTGTGTGTGTGTGTTCAGCTCTGTGTAGGAGTATGAATGTTTCCATAAATACCCACATACATTTGAACAAGGGCTCATATGAGTCTCTTTAGAGTGTTACATTTCTCTTCTAGGAGATTCTGGAAATCTACTTATGCATCACACATTTTTCTTTCTCTCCACAATGTGGTCAGTCAATGAAATGTAGTTCATGTAGTTAATTTTAACAGAAAATATTTGAAATTAATAAAGAACAAAAACCTCATAAAATAATAAAGAATGAAATTGTCTTGCATTGCATTGTGGTAGATGTTTTTATACTGTACTCAAATGAGTTTTATTATTTTAAAAAAGGAAATTTACTTTTAAAAGTACATAAATATTTATCTTAATATTTATTAAAACCCTGTAGTGTCACCACACTTCACTGTTTCCATTCCAGATTAAATTGACAGAAAACTCACCTGAGAATCTCCAGTTTACAGTTTGAACTCTTCAGTCCAGCACAGAGCTGCTCCACTCCTGAATCTTGTAGGTCATTATTATTAATCTCCAGCTCTTTCAGTGAGTTTTCTGTTTGTAGAACTGATGTGAGAGATTTGCAAGACTCCTCAGTGAGACCACAGCCAGACAGTCTGTAAAGGAGGAGTAAATACAGTACAAAATACAGATCAATCAGATGATGCTGGATTCCAGAATCTGAACTGCTGATTAAATTATCCTCTGTATCTGTCATGCAGCTCAACCCTGGAGACTGCAACTCCCAGAATGCCCCACGTCGTCTGACCCGTTCCTCCTCCCCTCAGTACTAGTTCACACCTGGTTCTCATCATAGGCTATTATTTATATCACGACACTCACTAAACTCTTTGTGAAGTATTGCCGACATTTTGAAAGCATACATAACGTTTTTTCCTGCATTCTATTCTCTTTGTGGTTCGACCCAGTTTGTCTAGTTCACTGCTCTCCTGGATTCTCCCTTTTTGTACCTCTGCCTGTTTTTTCTTCTTTTTGTGTGTACCTGACCTGGACTGTTTTTTTGACATTGACTTTGAATTACGTCTGGATTACGTGTGTTTAAGTCTGTGTGTGTCTGCGATTAATATGTAGGCTCTATGTAGGAGTGTGTGTGTGTGTGTGTGTTCATGTAGTTAACTTTAACAGAAAATAATTGGAATTAATTAATAAAACTTCCTCCACCCCCCCCCCCCCCCCCCCATCTTTGGAGGACAACTTTGTTTTTATGTACAGATCAAATTATAACAATTCTGTATAATACAGTGCAATAGTGATAACAATTATTGGGGTTAGGTGGACCATAAGAAGATAGAATATAGAAAAGAGGGGGAGAGAAAAGAGGGGGAGAGAAAATAAAAAGGGAAAAGACAGAAAAAAGGGGAGAAGTAACCACAGGGGAGCAGCCGGGAGAGGACCGGGCACAACAAGCCCCAGACCCAGAACCAGCTGTCCTCACACATACACTCAAACTCAGATTTACATTCACCCCCATGTATACACCCCTACATACATACACACACCCCTTATATACACCCTCATTATGTATACACCTACACACATCCATATACACACACACACACACACACATACACATACTCATCCACATATATACACCTACACACCTACATGTACATCCACACAAACATACACTCCCACACACCAGTGTTAATTTCGTTGACGAATAATTTTCGTCATAGTTTTCGTCAACGAACCTTTTTTCATGACGAAAACGAGATGATAACTAAATAAAAACTATGCGAAGGGATAAAAACGATGATGAAATTAATGGACATTTTCGTCAACTAATAAAAACGAGACGAAAATATTGGCCAGCGACGACATCTAATCAGACCTGATTTAGTTTAGTGAAAGGTAGGGATAAGTTAAGAAGAGATCCAATCGTAACTACTTTAGCGTACACGGATAGGCGGGACAAACCAGGTAACCATCCAATCAGAACTAACGTCTTCACATCGCACAGAACCCGGGAAGACCAAACCAGCCTGTGAACTGTGGTCACTCGTGAAATTCAACTGAATCAGCAGTGGAGAAAGGGAGAAAGATGAGCGGCGATATATGGATGCATTTCTCCTTTGACTTTGAGAAAAAGAATACGGTGTGTGATGATGTTGGGAAAAATACGACAAATGAAACGACATCAGCGGTCTATGGCGTTGTTTTTACGGCACCCAGTTTTATATACAATGTAATATGCATTGTTCATAAACTACATATGCTTTTCAGGTAGAGCGGACCTACTGGTCATCAATGTTGTATTATTGTTATGCTCAATAACTATAAGTTCAGGTCAACAAAGTTGTTTGGAAATTAGTTTTTGTATATATTGCACATACAAACAATAATATTGTCACGGTGAGGCGGCCCCCTACCGGTCACCTCCGTCCACAGCGGCTGTCGTTGTTGTTATTGTTTTGTGATGTCGTGTACGCCCCTCAGGTGGGCGGAGCCCGTGATCCGTTCCCACCTGATGGTCGTTTGTCTGTCTATATATGTCTTGTCGTCGTACCAGTTGACCGCTGGTCATTATATCCTTAATTTGGAGCTAATGCACGGGTTTTTGGTTTGCACACTTCTATTAAACCATCCTTTTTCCCTGAGACTTGGCGTGATCGCTTCCTTTTCGTTGCTCACACCTACCCGTCACAGAATGACCAGCCACCCTTCGGAAGCCGCCGAGTCTCTTTTTCTTTCTCATTCGTTCGTGGTCATGTCTCGTGGTAAGTGTTTGTCTTCGTGGTGTTTTGTGAAGAGTTCCGCCGTGCTTTTGTGTTGTCTGTGGCACGGCGAGGACCAGGGCTGTCTCCCTGGTAAGCTCTTCGTCTTGTGTGGTGTTAGTGTGTCCAGGTGAACGGACGTGAGGATCTGTGTGCGTGCGCGTTTGTTATATGTTAAGTGTTTTGTGTGTGTGACGCGGTCGCCGCTCGTCACTGTCGCCTCGCTCCCCGTGTGTAATGTGTTTTATGTGGGGAGCGACTGCGACTCTGAGCGGCGCGTCACCGTCGTTTATGTGTAGTGCACGCAAGTATCGGTCCCGTTCGTTCAGTGTCTGCGCACTAAGTTCTGTTTGTCGAGTCTTTGTGTGCATGTTTTGTCCTAGCGTGTTGTCTACTGTTAAGTGTAATTCCACGCTTGCTCCTCCCCTTAAATGTGTGTTTGGGAGGGGGGCGGTTGTGGTCCCATGCCACTGGGTATGGCACGGAGGGCGTCTGAGGCGTGTTTGTGTTCTATGTTAGTGTTGGGGTGTGTGTGTGAGTGCTGTTTCTGTGCAGGTGCTTCCCCCTGGCGGTGTCGTGGTGGTCCTGGACCTTGTGGGGGTCTCCACCTGGCAGGAGCCCCCTTGTGTTGTGGGGTGACCGGAGCCCGGTCGTGAAGAGCCCCTCCCTAGAGGGCTGGGGCCCCCGGATGTTTGGGGACCATGGGGCTCCGGTCTGAAAAGCTCCTGCTGGGGATGGAGATCCTCCCTCCTGCCCGGGGTGACCAGGAGGCCCTTGGGGCTGCTCCCTAGCCCGCGTCGGGGGTGCTCTGGGCCTCGGTCTCTGGCGCTCCTGGGTTGGGTGGAGGAGTCCACCTTGTGATGAGGGACCCCGGGAGGGGTTGGCTCCCCCAGGAGGCTGGGGTGACCCCTAGCAGAAGGCAGGGGTCAGCTCTGAGAGGAGGTAGGTCCAGGAGGTGAAGAAGCCACGCCTCGGGGAGGTAACCTGCACACACACATACGCTAAGGACGACACAGGAGCCATAGCTCCTCGTCCTCACACCTGTAGGGCTCACCGGCCAAGGGCCGGTTAGGGCGCGAGGGCCCTGTGACCGACCGGGGCGTGGTTATGTGTTGTTAACGGCCCGGTCGGTCCAGGGTCCCGCCCAGGGAGGTGAGCTGACTAACGTTATGTGTTTTGTGTTTCAGCTCGTGGACTGCAGGAGGTGTGTCCCTGTCTGTCCTTGCCTTCCTGCCCCTTCGTGTTGTTGTGCAGCCGCTGTGTGCCACACACCTAGTGGAGGGGAGTGCGGCTTGGTGGGGGGGTCTGTCACGGTGAGGCGGCCCCCTACCGGTCACCTCCGTCCACAGCGGCTGTCGTTGTTGTTGTTTTGTGATGTCGTGTACACCCCTCAGGTGGGCGGAGCCCGTGATCCGTTCCCACCTGATGGTCGTTTGTCTGTCTATATATGTCTTGTCGTCGTACCAGTTGACCGCTGGTCATTATATCCTTAATTTGGAGCTAATGCACGGGTTTTTGGTTTGCACACTTCTATTAAACCATCCTTTTTCCCTGAGACTTGGCGTGATCGCTTCCTTTTCGTTGCTCACACCTACCCGTCACAAATATTCTGTAACTGGTTAATAAATGTTTCATTTTGTGCAAGAGTATATAATGACTATTACATCATTTATATTTTAGTCAACTAAATTCTTTGAATTAGTCGACTAAATTCTAATGATAATTAGTCGACTAAAACTAGACTAAGACTAAAACAAATCAAAAGACTAAATTATGACTAAAACTAAATGACATTTTAGTCAAAAGACTAAGACTAAAACTAAATCAAAAATTGCTGTCAAAATTAACACTGCCACACACATTCACCCACACCCATATACACTCTTACGGACATGTATACACCCACAAATGTACTTAAACATTCACCCCAATATATACACACACACCCATATATACCCCCCCCCCCCCCCCAACATGTACACATTCACCCACCTATACCAAAAGAGACAAGGACAAAGACACATTCATCCAAACTAACACACCCTCCGTGGCGGGGGCAAATGGCTGGACCAGCAAGGATTGGCAGCGGGCAGGGCCCCAGCACGGGGTCGGGTGGTCCAAGGCACCGGGCCCCACCACCCAGCCCCGCAGGGGAGGCCAGCCACTCCTCTGAGGGCCAGCACCTGCTACCCCCGCAACCAGGGCCCCACACCCCAGAGCATAGAGGTAGCCCCCCCTCCCCCCTCCCCTTTTTAAAAGGACATAAATCTTTGTCTTATCTTAATATTTGTCATGGTAGGCCGGCCCAGATCAATGTTCATTTTTTATATTGGGGTATTCGTCATATGTGTATATGAAATTAAAAGATATTACCACAAGAAAAGTGTTCTGATAAATAACCTCATCAAGTGGTGTCAGTATCTTGTGAAATTGTTCTTGGGTGTCTCTATGTTGGGTCTCTCTTCTTTTCTCTCTCTTTTTTTCTATCTCTTTTTAATGTAGGTTCTCTACTCTTCTCTCTCGAATCTTCTTTCTCTTTTTATTGTAGGGCCTCTCTACCCTTCTCTCTCTAAATTTCTCTCTCTCTTTTTCATTTGTCATAGACCTTCTGATTCAGGAGCATCCAGTGCTATGTCCACTGTGAATCTCTGAATGAAAATACTCACATGACTTTTCTGGATGCTTTGACCACTGGCAGCAGTCTCAGTAGACATTCATTTAATGGGACATTGCTCAGGTCAAACTCTTCCCGCTCCTCTTCTGAGTTCAGCAACACAAACACCAGAGCTGACCACTGAGCAGGAGAGAGCCTGGCTCCACGCAGACGAGTGTCACCTCCTCTGCTCAGGTATGTTTGGACTTCCTGTATTAGAGAATGATCATTCAGTTCATTCAGACAGTGGAACAGATTGATGAATTTCTCTGAAGAGGGATTCTCCCTGATCTTCTCCTTGATGTACTCGACGGTTTCCTCTTTGCTGTGAGAGCTGCTTCCTGTCTGTGTCAGTAGACCTCGTAAGAGAGTCTGATTGGACTCCAGTGAGAGACCCAGAAGGAAGCGGAGGAAAAGGTCCAGATGTCCATTCTGACTCTGTAAGGCCTTGTCCACTGCACTGCTGAGGAGAGAAGATATTGATTTTTTGAAAATACTGAAAAATCCAGGGCGTTGCTGTTCCAGCACATTGGTGTTGGTGGAGATGAAGGTAATGAACACATATAAAGCAGCCAGAAACTCCTGAACACTCAGATGTACAAAGCTGAACACCTTCCCCAGCTGTAGACCAAACTCCTCTCTGAAGATCTGAGTGCACATTCCTGAATACACCGACATTTCTCTGACATCAATGCCACTGTTTCTCAGGTCGTCCTCATAGAAGATCAGGTTGCCTTTATCCAGCTGTTGGAAAGCCAGTTTTCCCAGTGCCAAAACATGTTTTCTAGTTTGTTGAGTGTCAGTGTCACTTTTCTGTTCATACTTTTGGTCCTTGTGTTTGATGTGAAAGATCAGGAAGTGTGTGTACATCTGAGTCAGAGTCTTGGGGATCTCTCCACTCTCTGCTTCATCCAACATCCTCTCTAGAACAGTGGCTGCAATCCAACAGAAGACTGGAATGTGGCACATGATGTCGAGACTTCTTGATGACTTCATGTGTGAGATTATTCTGTTGGCCAGACTCTGGTCTCTGATTCTCTTCCTGAAGTACTCCTCTTTCTGAGGGCCACTGAACCCTCGTACCTCTGTTACCTGGTCAACACTCTCAGGAGGGATCTGATTGGCTGCTGCTGGTCGAGAGGTTATCCAGAGGAGAGCAGAGGGAAGCAGATTCCCCTTGATGAGGTTTGTCAGCAGCACATCCACTGAGGTCGACTCTGTTACATCCCACACGCTGTCATTGTTCTGGAAATCTAGAGGAAGACGACACTCATCCAGACCATCAAAGATGAACAGAATTTTGTAGTATGTATAGTGAGTTGGTTTTAATTCACGTGTTTCTGGAAAAAAGCAATGAAGAAGCTGCACCAGACTGAGCTTTTTCTTCTTCATCAAATTCAGCTCCCTAAAAGGAAGTGGAAATATGAAGAGAACATCCTGATTTACATTTCCTTCAGACCAGTCCAGTATGAACTTCTGCACTGAGACTGTTTTACCAATTCCAGCCACTCCTTTAGTCAGCACAGTTCTGATGGCTTTGTCTTGTCCTGGTAAGGGTCTAAAGATGTCACTGCATTTGATGGGTGTCTCCTGTGTTGCTGGTCTCCTGGATGCTGTCTCAATCTGTCTCACCTCATGTTCATTATTCACCTCTCCACTCCCTCCCTCTGTGATGTAGAGGTCTGTGTAGATCTCATTCAGAAGTGTTGTGGTTCCATGCTGTGAGATTCCTTCATTAATTTTCTCACATTTTCCCCTCAGTTTGGATTTGAGTTTTCTGTAGCAAGCAGGTACCAGTTCTGATAAAGAGGAAGACAACAGCACACATGTTAATGTCTTTAGGATCAATCATAACAGACTTATCACAGGAAATACAAGAAAAGACATCATTATTACAGTCCCCCAGGGGGCTGTGGATTCCTGTGGAGAGTACACTTCTCGCTGATGTGTGATTGGTTGTGTAAGACTTGTGGTAAAATTGTAAAGCGACCTTGAGTATCTTGAAAGGTGCTATATAAATTGAACATTAATTCATCACTATGAATAGATATTTAGTCCCCATAGATTGGCCATGATACATTCAAGAAATTGAAGTGTTAAATTAGAGGATGGTTAGAGTGTCTGGGTATCAATAACACTGAATGATCAGCAGTTTGAAATGGAGAACACATGGGTTCATGGAGGAAGCCATTACACCAGCTGAAGTTCCACCACACACACTAGTAACTGTCACCTGACTGAGGAGACCTACAACTAGCAGACTGGACATCTGAGAGACAATGGAGGGAAATAGAAAACACACCTGTGTATGACATCATGAGACAGTGACCTGTGGTCAAATCTGATTGGTCAAATCTCAGTTCTAAAGAATAACAAAGTATCCTCAAAACTCCAACATTCTACAGTCACATGACAACAGTGATAAATGTAGGAGAGTCTTGAGTCTGCACCTGAGCAGACTACACTGAAGGGAGGTCAACTGAGGACAGACCAACACTGATTTAAGATCCTCATTGTGAACTGAGATTCACCAACAGTGTCCTCCCTCTGAAGTAATAAAGTGATGTTATGATGTCATGACCCAGAGCTCTTACTGGTCTCTAGTGTGTTGGCGAGGTCTGTCTGGTTCATGTTCCTCAGGACGTGCAGTGTGATGTTCATCGCCCCCTCTCTGACACTGCTCTGATCCTCCTCATCCTCCACCTGTCTCTCAGTGCATGCTGGGTAATCTGGACTCAGTAGATTCTTGAATCTCTTCAGCTCATTTTTCACCAGAGAGATGATTTTGTGCTCCAGCTCCTGAATAAACAGTATCAGTAAAACTACAGTGTTACAGACAGATGATTATAACACAGGATAATCCATTAAACACAAGAGAGGACTGAACTGAGTGGGACTGGGTGGTCCTGTGGACATTATGGTTTATTACAAAAGTTTAGTCTATTATATATAATT
Source organism: Brachyhypopomus gauderio (assembly GCF_052324685.1). Classification (NCBI taxonomy): domain Eukaryota; kingdom Metazoa; phylum Chordata; class Actinopteri; order Gymnotiformes; family Hypopomidae; genus Brachyhypopomus; species Brachyhypopomus gauderio. The sequence continues at coordinate 136,591 of NW_027506934.1, read as the reverse complement.
TATTATAATATAATGAATATAAAGTTTCAATTTTAGGTAGTTTTATAAAGTTTTATAAATGATCTGTGATGTAAACACTAATGATAAGAACCTTCTCCCACACACAATAAACACAATCCACATACACAGAATACAACCACAGAGCTCAAGCAAGACAGAAAATAATACAATATCTCCCAATACAAGAACCACCACAGAACAAGAGAATCAACAGAGCTTAAATAGGACAGACTAACAAGAGAAGGGACAGAGATTAAATAGGACAGACTAACAAGAGAAGGGACAGAGATTAAATAGGACAGACTAACAAGAGAAGGGACAGAGATTAAATAGGACAGACTAACAAGAGAAGTCAACTGTGAAGAGGTGGGACTGATAATCACAGGGCGGAGTTACTGAATGGAAGGAGGGACAGACAGACATTAAAAACACTTGGGAAGTATAAACAGGGAAAGGCTGGGCGGGGCTAGAGGGACCAAACAGACAGATTGACAGGAGAGGGTGGAGCTCAGCATGACACCCTACACACACACACACACACACACACACACACACACCCACACACACACACCCACACACACACACAAATACACACCTTGAATACTGACTCCAGTTTGTCTTTACAAATATTTACAGGTTTCTTTTTGGCACTGTGGACAAACAGAATAACAACTTTAATGCAAAATCTACATTTTATAGACATGAATTCATATATATGTTACATTCATGACTACATGTTACATTCATGAATACATGTTATATTCGGGTACATGATGATGATGATAATGATGATGTGATACATGTGGAATAACCCAACACATCTGAACATGTCACGGTTCACTGGGCTCCCAGACTGAGGGACACTGAACCCAAATGCTGTAGTGACAGTAGAACAAACACAGAGAACCTGCACCTGACTTTAACTCTGGTGATGTAGAATAATGTTTATGTGAATAGTGCCTCACTTTATTAGAAACACCTTGTACCGGTACACACTAGACACTTTATTAGAAACACCTTGTACCGGTACACACGAGACACTTTATTAGAAACACCTTGTACCGGTACACACTAGACACTTTATTAGAAACACCTTGTACCGGTACACACTAGACACTTTATTAGAAAAAACTTGCAGTTCTGAATCAGTCTAGTTCTTGTATTTCTCATCGTGTTTACTCTCGTAATGGTGATTCAAATTGTAATCCTGTTCTCCACAAACTAAATACACAGCTTTACCGTTGACTTCAATAAATACATATTTAGAAGTGAATGTTTTGTTAAAAAACTGTCACTAATGTATCACTCACTGTAGGTCAGAGGTCACAGGTCCACTGCTAAAGTTAAGAGGCTGATCCTTGGACATGTTACTCTTCATAGACACAGAGCTAGTCATGATGATTGGACATTATGGTGGAAGAATCTAAAGCAGATATTTAAATAGAGTAGGAGGGGCAATGTGTATCTGATTAGAATATGTCACAGTTGGCCGGTCCGGCTCCTCAGGGGATCCACTCACTTCACATCACTCCACCTCCCGTTCACTCCATAGATCACAAGCCCCGCCTACTGATCAGTTCTCTTCATTTCTGCACCTGTCACTCATTTCCAGTCGCCCTCTTTATCCGTTAAAGGTCAAGATTGAGTGACTCTCTTCAGAGTTCAGAGTGCTATCCGCTCCTCTGATACCTTGCATTTAAACTGCATTTAACAGCTTTGAGCTGTGCTGTGTCTATGATGGAAATGGACATTAAAGTCGACCCAGCACCACCTCCTGTGTCTGCTGCATGTCACCTCGTTACAGAATATACCGTATGTGTCAGGGTTCGACCCAGGCACGTGCCTCCTGCTGCCACTAGGCGGAGCACGCGAGCTAGAACCAGGGGCAATCAAGCCCAATAGTTTGCAGCTGTAAGCAGCCTATTTAATACGAGCGACTTCAGCAACTCATTGCTGAAGTTGTTAGTTTTTCACTCGCAGCCTAAGCCAGTATCTCTTGCCCTCGTGCAGTGATTACTTTTCTCGTTTCACCCCTGAGTGTTCTCAGGTTGGTCTCTCTCGTTTTCTGTTTGTCTCTCTCACTGTTTCTGCGTCGGTTTGTCTTCCAGTGTTCTGGTAGACAGACTGACAGGTACCAGGTAGAGGCTTTAGGTCTTGTTACCTAAGTCTCATCTTTTCTTTCTCTCGTTTCTTATTTTTTCCCCGTGTGACACGTTGAGCAGTCCTCCGTGTAGTTTTTGTTTTTTTTCCCGTTTCTCTTCAGTGACGCGTTGACTTCTTTTCCGCGTGTTTTTTGTTTGTTTACTTACCTGGTTTATTCGCACGTCGAGATTCCTCCGTGTCGTTCTGCTGTCATCCCTTCGGGGTTTTTGTTTTCGTTTTCCCGCGATCGCGGAGGTTTCCGTTGGCTGTTTTTTGGCGTTTAGTTTTAGGTTTGCACTTGAATCCACATTACGTTAAAACCAGCGCGTCACCACCGTGTTCGGAGGCGACGCGTTACAGTATGAATAAACATTAGGGCTCCTCTGAGCACTGGAGACTTTCATGTTGGGAGAGACTCAACTGTACACCAACGTTGATCTACAATAAAGTGGGACCTGTCATTCTCATCAAGTGATCTTGGAGACTGTCTTCTTTATTTTATTATTACTCTGTTCCTTGTTTGTTTAAGGATAATTCAGTGGTACTGGCTTTAATGTGGGACTAAGGAACCACAAATATTTACTCCCTCCACACAAAGGCAAGAACTGAGGAGGGAGAGAGAGAGGAAAATGTGGAGAATGAAGACTTAAAATACTTTCAGTCTGATTAAAGAATCTCTGTGTGTAATGTGTCACTCACTGTGGGTCAGGGGTCACAGGTCCACTACTGAAGGCAGGAGGCTCAATCATGGACCAGTCACTCTTCATAGACACACAGCTGGGTACTGGAGATGATTCACTCTTCATTAACACACAGCTGGGTACTGGAGATGATTCACTCTTCATTAACACACAGCTGGGTACTGGAGATGATTCACTCTTCATTAACACACAGCTGGGTACTGGAGATGATTCACTCTTCATTAACACACAGCTGGGTACTGGAGATGATTCACTCTTCATTAACACACAGCTGGGTACTGGAGACGCTGCTCTCTTCACCCTGATGAAGATGAGGAAAGTGTTGAGTAATTACATCCTTCACTACATCTCATTTATCCTGAATATTCCCTCTTCCTGTTTCCTCAGATTAAGTGCTGATGTAAAGCTCCTCACTTTGGGTCAGAGGTTCCTCCTCCACTGCTGGAGTTATGAGTCTCCATCATGGAGTTGTTCCTCTTCACACACACACAGCTGGACACTGGAGATGCTGCTCTCTGCTCCCTGTCAACAGTTCATCATAAAGAGGAGGAACAGGACACTGAAACACTGATTATAATGAACCTGATGTCACGGCAGTGTGACTCCGCCCCTAAACACAATCCCAGTAACACTGGACACACTGGAAAAGGACATTTTAACAGATATGTTATATACAGTATTCTGTTATAACTGTTATATACAGTATTCTACATATACGTGAACGCTTGCTAAACACTTAAATGCAATTACACGCTACTTTAGCGCCATCTTTTGGCAACTTATATTAATGAATATTGACGATGTTTTTTTTTTTTTTTACCAATCTTCCGCCTAAGATCGTCTAGCTTAGAACAAATAAAAATGTGATTTAAAGGCAAAGAGTTCTTCCAGTGTGACAGTATCAGTGACTATACAGTGGCCTCTCATGAAAAATGCTAAATAATATTCGAATCCATATTTAATTTTAAACTTGTATCTAAATAGTTATATTTAGGTATCATAAGTATCTCTAACTACAGTGACTCTTTGACGATGATCCTTAAATACAGATTCTCCTGAACAATGTTAAATACGACATGCGCTATCACCTTCTCCGTGTCAGTAATCTACGTTTCCGGAGTGACTGAAGTTCAAAAAGTTCGCCGTTTTGTCACAGATCGTTTCGTACAGATTCAGACTGGATTACGTCCTTTATCGTTAGAACATTAAAACAGTATATTTTGTACATAATGTAACATTTGAAACATTTCTGTAAGTGTTAATAAACTCACCGTCGTATGTCCCAGACGTGCGTTCATAAGGTGATTTTTATTTGGCGTTTACTTTCGTTTTCGTCTCATCTCATTTGGCCACATCTATGACGTAGTTTCCGTGCGAACACTAGGGGGCGCACAGACACAGAGCGGAAAACAAACGTGAACGTCATTGCCAAAAGTTTTGAGAATGATACAAATATTAATTTTTACAAAGTCTACTGCTTCAGTTTTTATAATGGCAATTTGCATATACTCCAGAATGTTATAAAGAGTGATCAGCTTAACAGCAATTAATTGCAAAGTAAATATTTGCCTAGAAAATGAACTTTATCCCCCAAAACACATTTCAACTTCATTGCAGCCCTGCCTTAAAAGGACCAGCTAACATCGTTTCAGTGATTGCTCCATTAACACAGGTGTGGGTGTTGATGAGGACAGGGCTGGAGATCAATCTGTCTTGATTAAGTAAGAATGACACCACTGGACACTTTAAAAGGAGGCCGGTGCTTGGCATCATTGTTTCTCTTCTGTTAACCATGGTCATCTCTAAAGAAACACATGCAGTCATCATTGCACTGCACAAAAATGGCCTAACAGGGAAGAGTGTCACAGCTAGAAAGATTGCACCTCAGTCAACAATCTATCACATCATCAAGAACTTCAAGGAGAGAGGTTCCATTGTTGCCAAAAAAGCTCCAGGGCGCCCAAGATAGACCAGCAAGCACCAGGACCGTCTCTTAAATGTGTTTCAGCTGCGGGATCGGGCTACCAGCAGTGCAGAGCTTGCTCAGGAATGGCAGCAGGCAGGTGTGTGTCCATCTGCACGCACTGTGAGGCGGAGACTCTTGGAGCAAGGCCTGGTCTCAAGGAAGGCAGCAAAGAAGCCACTTCTCTCCAGAAAAAACATCAGGGACAGACTGATATTCTGCAGACGGTACAGGGAGTGGACTGCTGAGGACTGGGGTAAAGTCATTTTCTCTGATGAATCCCCTTTCCGATTGTTTGGGACATTTGGAAAACAGCTTGTTCAGAGAAGACGAGGTGAGCGCTACCACCAGTCTTGTCTCATGCCAACTGTACTATGTGAAAATATAATATTTGTGTCATTCGCAAAACTTTTGGTCATGACTGTACATTTGTATTTCATATATATACATATAGGCCATAATGTGAACCAACAAAAAGTGCATAGAAAGTGATTTTCGTTCCCACGTCTGGGCACTACTTTTTAAAAGTGTTTTTGAAAAGACAATACCCTTATTGACCTTGAGTTAAAAGTTCTCCGTAAAATATCCTGCAGTTTTTTGTCACAGTGCCTAAATGAATATATATGTGAATAAAAAAAAACAAAATTTCTATGCTGCTGGTTTTGCTTGTAACTTAATTCATCTCCATTTTCACAACCTAAAATATATCTCAAACTGATCTATACATGTACCTAAACATATAAGAGAAGTATTAATGCTTTAGTACACTCAAGTGTGAATTTACATTATGGAATATTGTAAATTTGCAGATTTCTTTCTTAAACTTCAGAAATTGACACCACACAAAATAAAGCATAAACACAATATGATGTTGTTTACACTGGTGTTTTATATATCACTTTTCAGTAGATACTGTGTAATCACAGACAGCAAAAAAAAGTACAGACTTTGGTCAATGGTGGCTGAAATAAATCAAAACGTTACTGCACCCCCTTTTGTTTTAAATAATGAATAAAATAATAAACACTACAATAAATGCAATATACAGCTACAAATATGTTTATACACAGTACAGAATGGTGTCTTAAGGTCACAGCATGGTTCATTCTAGCATTGAATACATTACTGTCCCTCGATCCCAAATACAACACTTTAACCACCCCAAAAAAAGTCCAAAGATCTTTTCTTACTCATTACTATTATTCATCCATTTCACTGTCATCAGAGTCATCATCCCATGGAGCAATGTGCTCTGTTTCTTTTAAACTATTTCCACAATTTTGGCATCTACATAAATCTGTACAACACAGGCTGGCAGACATACAGGAACATCTCCCTCTCTCAAATTTGCCCTGCTTACAACTGCAGTGAACTACATGCAACACACTTTCAGGGGCAGGGGTTTTATGGCGCATTTCCACTAGGGCCTGCTTGGCGCGGTACGGTTCGATACGGGTCGATTCGCAACGGAACGGTACGGTCGCGTTGTGTTTCCATTACAATGGTGGACCACCACAATGTGGGTGGAGTCGCTGTTGGCGCGCGGGTTGTAGTGTCGTGACATCATTTGTATGCGACCAGAACACCGTACAACAATGGACGAGATGGCGATGGAAGGACTCGTGTACCTTGTGCTAGGGCTATGGCTTTTATTCTGGAAACGTGCAAATGAAGCGAGCAAGAGAAGGCTTCAGTTAGCGAGACGCACAACACAAGAAAAGGAGCGGAGACTTCTTGTGACCATACAGCAGTATCAGGCTGAGGACAACAGGAGAAGGAGAAAAAGACATAGGCTGGTAAGCTAAGCTAACGCTAGTCGACATCGGTCTTTCTACCCGAAATAAATGTGCAAAGTGTGTAAAGCTAACGCAGTAAAAATTCTGTGTGTGTGCGTTTCAGATGGCTTTGTTGTTGGCTAATGGCTGTCGCAAACGCTCAGTGTGGACATTCCGACGAGCGTCTCAGTGGTGGGACGTTATTGTTCCTGAGTTCGCGTGCACACAGTGGCTACAGAACTTCAGGATGTCCCGAGACGCGTTCGACTCCCTCAGCAACAAATTGCGTCCAGCCCTGGAGCGACAAGACACAACTTTTCGAGAGTGTGTGCCTGTACACAAAAGAGTGGCAATAGCACTGTGGAAGCTCGGAGTACAGAAGCATAGGCCATCTGTTTGGAGTCAGCACTACAACTGCGTGCAGGTGTGTGCAGGATTTCTGTGCTGCAGCAGAGACACTACTGGTACCTGAGCAGATTCGTTATCCAGACGAACGGCGATTCAGGGATATGGCGGAGTACATACAGACTAGATGGGGACTCCCACATTGCGTGGGTGCTATTGATGGCTCCCACATACCCATCATTGCCCCGCGACTGTGTCACACCGACTACTTCAACCACAAAGGCTGGCACTCAATAATCCTCCAAGGTGTAGTCGACGGAAAGGGCCTCTTCTGGAATGTAATGGCTGGAATGCCCGGGAGTATGCATGATGCTCGAGTGCTGAGACTGTCCATGCTGTGGGAGTTGGCCACCCGGGGAAATCTATTTCCAGCAGGTGTTAGGACAACCAGTGCCATGCCCGCTGGCTATTACATCCTTGGAGACTCTGCCTACCCCTTACAAAAGTGGCTTTTGAAGCCATTTCAGGACACCGGAAACCTCACAAAAGAGCAGCAGATCTTCAATCAACATATCAGTCGCACACGTGTTGTTGTTGAGAATGCTTTTGGCAGACTTAAGGGTAGATGGCGCTGCCTTCTGAAAAGGAATGACTGTGAGATTCAACTTGTGAAATCAATGGTGTTGGTATGCTGCGCTCTGCATAATTTGTGTGAAAGTTATGGAGAGACATATGACACTACATGGGATGTGTCAGCTACTGCTGCACAGCAGCCAGTGGCAGCAATGGCAGAGGGTGTGGAGGAGTGTGATGGTAGAGATGCTCGCAATGCACTGATGCAATATATCTGTCATAACAGTTAAATTGTTGCCCTTGCCTGTTTCATGTACACAAAGCAATAAAGCTGTGATTGTCAAACTCATTATCTGCTGCGGATTGTTTGTTAAGACAATGAACACACCCGGCATAAAAAGCATCAGTCATACAATCAAATGAAATAAAACTTTATTAAGAAATATATTAATGTTGATATTTACAAAATATGTAAATATAGTAAGAAAAAAGTTTTAAAAAGTGCAAAAAAGCAAATTACCCAAAAAAAACTGTTAAAATGTTTTCACTGGTGTCTGTCTCGCAATGTTTTTACAAGTTCACCAAACACCCCGAGGAAAGCCCGGTTGAATGAAGCATTTTCCGCCAGCTCCGCTCTCCTCAGCTCGGCTTCTTGTTCACGGGCCCCGCGAGAATCACGGAGCAGCAGCTGGATGTGCTCCTCGCGCTGCTCATGAATCTGTTCATGCATCCGCACATCCTGCGCATGCATCTCCTGGAGATGTGCACAGATATCTAGGTCAGTCTGGGTCCTTTTTCGCTTGCCTAGACAAAAAAGGGTAATGGGAGTTGATTAGTAAAACTGAAATGCACTCGGTACTCGTGCTACTCCAGTGCTTCACATGTTTTTTTTTGTGCTCCTCACCTGTGTTGGGCCGACGGACAGGCGTTTGAGATCCAGACGGTGTAGAGAGCGCTGGTTCCGTGTATGACACGGATGATGCGGGGGAGGCGGGAGGTTCCAAAGAGGCGCTCGCCTCGTCAGTGGAAGGGGAATCTTGAGCGTAAAAAATAACAAATATTAAACACAAGCATTCCCGTGAAAGCAACAACAATATAGCGTAACTGCACAAAATGTGTAGCACGTCATCACTGCTCATGCTTTGTTAATGGCTACAGCTAACTAGCAACTAGCTAGGCTCCACGCTGTGGCCAAGAGCTAGCTATTGTACAGTAGTGACTGTGGTGGTAACATTTACTACAAACACAGCTCTAAATTCCTGCGTTTACAATAGATGCGTTCATATTACGTTCATATTACATCTTTTGTGAGCCTAGTAGTAAAACATAAATCACAATACACTCACCATTCTCCGTGGCCTCCAGCACCGACATCGCCGTGTCCAGCACGTTTTCTCTGCCGTTGCTGGCTGGCCGGTGACCGTATATAGCATCCATCTGCTGGAACCACTTCCAATCTTTGCGGTTTGCACCGCTGCGTGCATTGTGATCCTTCACCCCCCGGTAGTCACTTTTGAGCTTTTTAAGCTTGGACCGACACTGTATAACGGACCGCTGGTAGCCATGAGTGGCCATTAGCGCGGAAACCTCACTAAAAACTTTTACGTTTCTAGTGGCCCCGTCCAGTTCGCCCTGGATTTTTTGATCGCCTATTATTTGCAGAAAGGTCTGTACCTCGGCGTTTGACCAGGGAACATTCTTGTGATCCTCCATTCTTCTCTCCTCGGGTTTTAAAAATGGCTGAGGAGTCGGTAGTGGATAGCGGAGGAGTCGCTCTCCTGACGCAACCTGTGACGACACTCCCTGGCCAATCAGTGTCATGCTGTTCCTCCACGTCACAGAACAGTACCGCTTCGGAACGGTTAGAACCTCAAGCGAGTCGGTACGAAAAAAGTACCCAAAGGGGCCGGCTCACAGGGAACTGGTACTAATGGAAACACTCACAAACCGACCCGTATCAAACCGTACCGCGTCAAGCAGGCCCTAGTGGAAATGCGCCATTAGTCATCCAGGTCACCGTTAACTCTCCATCCTCAAGGTGCCATCCATTGCCAATGGGTGTCTCATTATTGCTGCTTGGTAGTTTGTCCTTTTGCAGTGCTGATACAGGGCATCACTTGTTGGTGGCATGGATAGTTCTGGCAAAGCTGAGGTTGACATGCAGAATGTTTTGTATCTGGCATCGTTCACATCTGCCAAGAATGTCTGACCATACAGTTGGCACACATATTTGCAAAGCAGATCAAAGGTCGACTGATCCAGGTTAAAACTACTGCCCAAATCTGTAAATGCAGTCAGGTATTCCTTTTTCTCTGAGGCAAGAGAAAATGTCTTTCTTTTGCCCTTGCCCTGAAAGGCACTTGTAGAGTCACATCCTGAGAATGTATGGATCCCAATAAGCGCTGAACACACACGGGTGCCAAGAGCTGATGACACCTTGGCTATGTCAATGATTTTTGTTCTGTTGGTAAATCCAGTCAAAAAATACAACTTACAAGGTAAAGCTCTTTGCAAACTTACAGCAATTACTGCCACATCAGTATCAGGGCTCTTGATGACTACAGTCTTATGTTCCTGTGCAGCATGTTCTGCATGTAAAAACAACCTGGTGTCACACTCCTCATGATCACATGTCAGATCCTCAACAGCATTAAACATTTGCATACCGTTTGTTACAGTCACACAGTGACACAGTTCTCCATGAGCAATGTACAAGGTTAAGTCTTTGCCCACCTTGGTGAGATCAGCATCTTGCCATACGACACAGAGAAATTCTGCCAGTGGCTCTTTGTTTGTTCCATCCGACAGAAATTTCTTCCACTGTGTTGGTGTTCTCTGGTCCCGTCCATAAATTTGCACCTGTTGTGTACCACCACCAGCTCTACGTGATCTTTCCAGATTTTTTATACTAATTTCAGGATACCGGTCAATCACAAAGTCAATCCGTGTACACTTGTGCTTCAGAGCAAGCTTGATCATATACTGTAGTATGGTCTCACCAAGCTCTCCAAATGTACTCGGTACAGACCGAATGGCTTGAATGACTGCCATGCCATCAAAGAGAATAGCTCCATTTGCTGGAACTTTGTCAACTAAGCAGTCCCCACCTTTGGTCTCCAATAAATCCAGAAGAGCAGATTTGTTTGTTTTAGCAAGTGAACCATCAGAACTGGCTAAAGGGTATGAAACCATTCCCAAGGAGTAGGACAGAATTTCTCTCAGGTCTATCTTTCTACTTTGACCGATGATGAGTAGTCTGGAGAATAGTTTTTTGTCAGCATGCAGAATCACTTCTTTACCTGCAGCATATTTTTTCTTTGTCTTTGCCTGATCACTAAAAGTCTTCAGTTTTTGTGCTTTAATGGGAGCAAATATGTCAACTGATTGCGTTAACAGCCTTTGGCACATAAACGTATTGACAGCATTCTCTCCTATTTCCAGAGCTGCCAGCAAATCCTTCTGGATTTCTTTAGTTGCAACTGCTCTAGAGCTGAGGCACACAATGCCATCTTGGTGTGTGTCAAAAGGGTTCAGCATGGAATCTAGGGTGGATATGATTCTGGTCACAGCCTTTTCATCAGCTCGAATTCTTGTGGCGTCAAGGTCTTTTCGTTTCCGTATTTCAGGAGATTTACCTGCCATTGACTCACACTGTCTTGCTATGGCAGCTCTTTCATGTTGCGACAATATCCAGCGATATCCTTCCGTCTTGGCGCTGTGTGAGACGGCAGCCTCTCCAGTAGCTCCGTAGTACTTAGCTTAATAGTTCTTTTTACTTTGCTTTTCTTATGTTTACTCTTTCTCACGGAGATATAGTGTGTTTGTACTCATATCCTATGGATATTTTTAATACTAATGAGCAGCCTGGAGCTATATTTCTCAATTATTCGAGAGAGGAACTGCTGGGATTGAGAACAATGGGGCGATGCGGAAACCGACATCCCATTCCGGAGGAGCTAAGGAGGAGAGCCCGAGGAAGCAAGGCCGGTGCTAAGCTAAAGGCTAGGCTATCCGACAATCGGAGGCGCTACAAACCACCTATTCCCTCCGTTATCATGGGGAATGTGAACTCGCTACCTAATAAGGTTGATGAGCTGTCCGCACTAATCAATCAGCGGATTTACCGTGAGTGCAGCTTGCTTATCTTTACGGAGTCATGGCTAATTGAGCTAATACCGGATGCTAACGTGGACCTGCTTGGCTTCACTGCTGTGAGAGCGGACAGAGACAAAAAATCATGCGGGAAAAGCAAAGGTGGGTGGTTGATCATCTATGTTAACAATCGCTGGTGTCACCCCGGTCATATATCTGTAAAGATAGTCTTATGCTGTTTGGATCTGGAGTTACTAGCTGTTAGCTGCCGGCCCTACTATGTTCCACGAGAATACAGTCATGTGATCGCTCTCTGTGTTTACATTCCACCGAGGGCGGATGCAGCCGCAGCATGTGAGCACATTCACTTAGCGACTGCAAAATTACAGACACAGCACCCTGATGCATTTATCTTAATTTCTGGGGACTTTAATCATGCTACTCTGGACTCTACACTGCCTGCATTTTATCAGAACGTGGACTGTCCAACAAGAAACAACAGGACAATAGACCTCCTATATGCTAATGTAAAAGAGGCATACAGAGTCACAGCCCTGCCCCCCCTGGGGAAGTCGGACCACGTTCTACTACATGCACAGCCTATGTACACCCCCCTCGTTCAAAGGCTGCCTCCAACTACCAGAACCACCAGGAAGTGGACCCCAGAAATGGAAGAAGAGCTGAGGGACTGTTACAGTAACACAGACTGGGATGTTCTTCTCAATTCTCACTGTGAAGACATCGAGACGATGACACACTGTCTGACAGATTATATTAACTTCTGTACAGATGTGGTCTCCCCCATAAAAACCGTACGATGCTACCCCAACAACAAGCCATGGGTCACACAGAAAGTTAAGGCTGCAATCAACACAAAAAAAGCTGCCTTTAGAAACGGGAACCGGGAGGCGATGAGAGCAGCACAAAAGGATCTAAAACACTGTGTGAGGGAAGCCAAAGATAGCTACAGGAGGAAGATTGAGCAGAAGCTTGCAGATAACAACATGAGAGAGGTATGGAATGGTCTCAAAAACATCACAGGCCATAACACCAAGACGAGAGCGGGGGAGGGGACTGTGGATAGAGTGAATGAGATGAACATCTTCTTCAACAGATTTAACCAGGCCACGTCCTCCTCAACCCCCCATTCACTACAGCCATCTCCCCTCTCTTCATTATCACACCCTCCTCCAGATACTGCAGCAGGCAACCCCACCCCCAACTATCCTCCCACCACAGCAACTTCAACTCTGACCTTAACACAACACCTACACAACACAACCACAACACAGACCTCAGCAAACATCACTTCAGACCAAGTCAGGAAACAACTAAGGAAGCTCCACCCCAAAAAAGCGCCTGGACCTGACATGGTATTACCTCGTGTACTGAAGAACTGTGCTGATGAACTGTGTGAACCGCTACAACGTGTCTTCAATCTCAGCCTGCAGCTGGGAAAAGTGCCCACCGTATGGAAAACTTCATGTATAGTCCCTGTTCCCAAAAAGAACAGACCCAGTGAACTGAATGATTTTAGTCCTGTGGCACTAACATCGCACATTATAAAGACGTTTGAGCGGCTCCTCCTCTGCCTCCTCAGTCCCCAGATACAACATGCTCAGGATGGACTGCAGTTTGCTTACCGGGCAGGTGTTGGCGTGGATGACGCCATCCTCTACCTACTACACAGAGCACATTCACACCTGGACAATAAGAACACAGTGAGGATTCTTTTTCTGGACTTCTCAAGTGCTTTTAACACCATTCAGCCTCTTTTACTCCAGGATAAGCTGAACAGGATGTGTGTGGACCCCTGCCTGGTTGTCTGGATCATCAACTACCTCACTAACAGGCCACAGTATGTCAAGATGGTGGACATCACGTCCGACACTGTGATCAGCAGTATAGGAGCACCTCAAGGCACGGTGCTGGCCCCTCTTCTCTTCACCCTCTACACTGCTGACTTCTGGTACAACTCTGAGCTGTGTCACATCCAGAAGTTTGCAGATGACACAGCCATCGTCGGGTGTATCAGGGATGACAGGGAGGAGGAGTACAGGAGCCTAGTGAAGGATTTTGCAACCTGGTGCAATGCAAACCACCTACAGCTCAACACCACAAAAACCAAAGAGCTGGTCATCGACTTTGGGAAGTCTAGACCCAAGCCACGACCGATCATGGTAGGAGGGGATGAGGTGGAGATGGTTGCATCATACAAGTACCTGGGTTTGTGGCTGAACAATAAACTGGACTGGTCTTGCAATACAGAGCAACTGTGCAAAAAGGGACAGAGCAGGATGTATTTTCTCAGGAAGATTCGGTCCTTCAACATATGCAGAAAACTCCTGCTGACTTTCTACCAGACGGTAGTGGCCAGTGTCCTGTTCTACACCGTGGTCTGCTGGGGGGGCAGTATATCCAAGAAGGACTCTTCCAGGATAGAAAAACTGATCAGGCGGGCAGGATCTGTTGTCGGCACTAGGCTGGACTCTCTGGTGACGGTAGCAGAAAAAAGGACACTGAACAAACTACTGGACATCCTGGATAACACCAGTCACCCATTGCACACGGTCATCATACAACAGAGGAGTCTGTTTAGTGACAGACTACTACTTCCCAGGTGCAGGACTAATAGACTCAAACACTCTTTTGTCCCTCAGGCCATCAAACTATACAACTCCTCTCTGGGAACGAGGGGGAAGGAGTTAATAGGTGGATGTGCCAATGGGTAGACTGAGAATGTTTGTGAATCAGCTGATCAGCTATAAACTGGGCTATGTGTAATATGATGACATAATCTAATCAATCAGTTCATCCAAATCACAATACCTCATAATGGGCTATGTGCAATTGCATCCTTTTATCCTTTTATACATTGCCGTTTTTTCTTAGTTTATGTTTATTATTATTACTGTTATTATTATTATTATTATTATGTTGTGTGCTTAATCTTGTTTTAGTGATATTTTTAAATTGTAATACTACCTTGTTAACATTATGGTACTGTAACGCTGCTACTGGAAAAAATGCAATTTCCTGAAGGGATCCGTCCCAAGGGATAAATAAAGCTCTATCTATCTATCTATCTATCTATCTTTTGTAAGTCGCTCTGGATAAGAGCGTCTGCTAAATGCCATAAATGTAAATGTAAATCTATGATACACTGCAGCTTGATTTTGTGTCATCCCTATCCAACCACCTTTTGTCTCTTGGAGACTCTATTGCATGTTTGCTCAATAGCCTGGTCACAAGCAATGGAAGCAAATCCATGGACACTTTGACGTTGGACAGTCCACTGGCCTTTGACACAGAGTTCACTGTGGCAAGAAGGATGTGTGAGAGGCAAATTAACCATTTCCAACCAGTATGAAGGTAAATACCTAGCATAATTTACACAATCGTAGGCAAAAAACCATGGCATCATCAAGTGCAGTGTTGACAGGTGAAGCTGCCAGTTTGATTCTCGTGTTGCTCTAACAAACAGAAGGAGTATCTGCACCATGTCAATGTATGAACCCCAGAAGGCATAAGTTGGGCTTTCTGCACTTTGTGTTTTCACAAAGTCTTCATACTTTGAACACATTTGATCAAGTTTCACATTTTCACACAAAACATTAATTGTTCTGTTTGGGAATACACATCTGATCTGATCGATGACATCCATACACTTATTTTTCTTCTCTGGAGGTAAAGAGTCTAAGAATGCGTTAAATCGAATGCGTTGCAGACTCTCATACAAAAGTTTGTGTGCCCTCATGCTGCGGTTGTAGTGATGACCGCTGATCACCCCATTGATGGATCCTGTGGCAACAGTTTCAGACTCTATGAGTATGTCTTTCATCCCTGCATCTCCAAACCGTTTTCCAAGAATACCGAGGTAGGACATGCATGTGTGAAATTCACCTAGTCTTATCACTAAACGACTTCTTCCCCGAAGTCAATGTTGTCCCACACAAGTACTGTAGGAGTTTTCTTTGAAAATCCTTTTGGTATTTTGTCTCTGCCTTCTACTAGCTGAAGTTGGGCAAGGCTGGTGTCTAGACTAACAACTGTGTCCCATGATGCACAATGTCCTAGTCTATTAAGAAGGGATACAATATGTGACGAACCTGTTAAATGGCGAACAGTTAGACCAAGACACAATGATTTAGGTGTTTGCATCCGGCCCTTAGACGCAAGGTACATAATGTCTTGACAAATGGATATCACTTTTAGGTTCAAATCTTCTGGAATATCAACATAGCTAGCCAGAGTTGGTTCCTCAGTTGCACACACAATCCAGGAAATCAGATTATACAATTCGAGAGGGACAACAGATTTTGCTTCAGTTACATTTAACTCATCTGATGTGGGTGGCCATGGGCATGTGATCCCAGAAGCGTCACGCAAAAGCTTTTGTAAAATCAGTGATGCACTATAAAGTGTGCTTGTGTCCTCTGTAGAGTCACTGAGGCACCTAAACTTGACTTTTCCTGACCAGCTGTTGTATTTGGGTTTTTTTCAGTGTCACTTTCAGTTTGTCTTACCTCTGTTGACTCAGTTGTTGTTCCTGTGTGTAATGGGTGAGGTAGCCTGTCTAGCAATGTATCTGCAGATAAAGTCTCAACAAAAACCATCTGACACATGTTGCGCTTGCTGGGAGAGTAAAACACCAGCTGGGGGAAGTCATGGGCTAACCTCCTCTTCAATTTATCCTGCCTGCAACATAAAAACAGTAAAAGAAGTGAATATAAATATATTAACAAAAAATGTATTCATGCACAACATTTTTTAAGTAGCAAAGATGATATAATTATGAAATTTAAAATACCTGTAGTTTGACGCATCAAGTGTTTCATGGTCCTTCACCAGATTAATGAAGATCCTTCTTAGCTGGGTCATTGTAAGTATCTCTTGGTTTACAATTATTCTAAGGCGGATCTTTTTCACAGAAGATCTTGTAGCTGGCATCATAGGTTGACTCATTTCTGCAAAAAATAAATAAACAGTGTGACTAAGGGCAGATAATTATTAGTTGATGCAATATGAAATATAGCAACTTACTGTTCTTCTTCTGGGTTCCCAGTCACTGCAGTGGACTTTGACAAAAATCTGGTGTACTGTCTGTAACAGGACTTATGGTATCGCACCTCCAGGGACACACAGTCTTTGTCCTGAATATGAACAAGTATGCCAGTGTCTTCCTTCATCGTGGCAGCTTTCAGCAATTGGCCTTTAAAAAATAAATAAAGTTTAAAAAGATCTTGTAGCTGGCATCATAAGTTGACTAATTTCTGCAAAAAATAAATAAACAGTGAATGAATGAATGAATGTTCAACTTATAAAGCGCCTTTCTAGATACTCAAGGTCGCTTTACAATTTTAACACAGGTACAACTCTTACACTACAAATCACACACCGGCGAGAAGCGGCAGCCAATTGCGCACAGCGTACTCTCATCCGGGATCCACAGCCCCCTGGTGGACTGAATGGAGTGCAGGAAGGGGAGAGAGAGGACAGACCCTAGTGGCAGAGCACCATCCACCACTGGGCATCCACGCACACACACATTCATGCACAGACACTCAGACAACTGCTTTTTATTGAACATGAAGACACACAGACACACTCAGGGAGAATTTGTCAGGGAATCAATTTACCTAACATCCATGTCTTTGGACATTTGGACAGTGTGTAAGGGCAGATAATTATTAGTTGATGCAATATGAAATATAGCAACTTACTGTTCTTCTTTTGGGGTCCCAGTCACTGCAGTGGACTTTGACAAGAATCTGGTGTACTGTCTGTAACAGGACTTGTGGTATCACACCTCCAGGAACACACAGTCTTTGTCCTGAATATGAACAAGTATGCTAGTGTCTTCCTTCATCGTGGCAGCTTTCAGCAATTGGCCTTTAAAAAATAAAAGAAAGAAGGTATTTCATTTCCACAACAGGGACAAACAGTGGCAAATGGTGCTCTTTAATATGCTACCTTTCAGATCTCTCTCTTTTATACGCACACACACACACACATTATATATATATATATATATATATATATATATATATATATATATATATAATTTTGCTTAATTTGTATAAATTATTTTACTTCTTAGGCTTCCACATGTTATTAATGCAATGAATAAATTTTTTATAACTGTATTTTTTTACTTACCTGCTGAAAACGTTTGTGCCTGTGACAGATGGTCCTTCTGGCGTTTGCCTCCAACAGTTAGATACTTGTCCTTTTTCTTGCATATTATGCATAATGCAGGACGCACAGGACCAACACAAGGACAAGCCCATCCTGGACCCAAGTGTCTTTGTTGGGGGAGATGTAGAAGGACCAGGGGATGGAGAGACTCGCATCTGTCCGTATCCTGAGCTTCAGAAGAATGGGTGACTTGCTTCTCTGTCGCATCCAAGCGCTTTTTGTGTATAAAATGGCGGTAGCTAGTGGGGTGATACCAGCATCTTCGGGAATATTCTCAAACTCCATTTCTATACAATGTTTATATGTTTCTGCTGTCCTCTGGCTCTCACCCTTTAAACCAAGCCACCGTTTGACGCTATTCCTGAATGTGTCCCACCGCGTTTATGAAAATGCAATTGCCTCTTCTTTCTTTAAAGATGTAAGATGCATATAACATTGTTTTGCACCCTTTTAAGCACATTTGAAGACAGTGTTGTCGTAAATTCTTCATCTCCACTACTCTGTGTTGACCAAACGGGCGCAGACATGTTGGATTTCAGCTCCAAAATGCAGCCACCTGATTGGTCTAGAGGGAAGTAAGTCCGCGAATCCGTATCACTCATGAAGAAAAGACTACTACGCGAGGAAGGAACTATAGCCGATTTAAAACACGAATAAAAAAACTGCAGGATTATACATGGAGAACTTTTACTATTGCGCTCTGCACCAATAGTTCATTTTATTAAAGAAATAATTATTTAGTGCCCCATATATGGAAACAGGATTAAGCGAAAAACGTCTTCACCTTATGGCCTACAATGTATTATTTCATTATTCAGTATTCTCTAATGTCATGATTTCAGGTAAGGTGAATTTCTCTGTACGTAACCAAGTTTATTTTCTAATCTGTATCTTCAGACAGTACGACACGCACTTTTGCAGACGTAACCTGTCTTTGTGAACTATCTTCGAATTGCGTTGGTTTAAGATTTAGGAAATAAAAAATGAAGTTAGCAGTTTAAACTAGTCAGTGTGGATATGGGACACCCCTCTGCCCCACATGTTTCTGTGGTTTTTGAGTGGTTTTGTATAAGCAACGTTGAGAATTCTTAGCCTAAAGAATATTCGTTGTTGTGTGTAGAAACATATACAGTTTAAAGTGATCTATTCCAATATAAAAATGTTAAGAGCACATAGAATTACATGAACAACATTATTGAATAAAAGTTTTGTATTTGATTGAACCAAACAGGTTAAGATTTGATTTAAACAGGTTACATTTAAATAAGTTTTATATAGCCTACGTTTCCAAAATATGGAACCAATCGTCTTTAAGCAGTCTATAAAGAAAGAGTCTCTCTAGAATAGTTAAGTCTGTCTGTCTGTCTTTTGCTTGCCCCCCTCCCCCCTCTGGTGCACTTTATACTGTCAGCTAGTCAGGAGAAGTGTCTCTGTTTAGTATGAGATATGAGACTGATTGTGTCGCGTATTTGTCACGGAACAGCTCCGGACCCTTCTCTGTGGGCGTGTCATTATGTCGTCTGCGTGCAGTTATGTCCATGTTTGTACTTCCGTGGGTGTGGGTTGTTTGTGAGCGTGTTCGTTTGTTACACCTGTGCCTTGTCTCGAGGTCACGTGGGTCTGTGTAATTCACCTATTTAATGTGCGTTCGCGCAGTGTCGTGTGCTCGTCTTTGTCTAAAGCTACGTGTCAGCGTGAGTGTGTTAATGTGCTGCTTGCGCTCCGCACAGAGCTTATTCGTGTAGTCTCATTAAATGTTCATTGTTCACCGTAATCGTCTTGGTGCCTGCTTCCCACACCCAAGCGTTACAGAAAGACGAGCCAAAAGAAAAAAGGTATGCCTGGATACGCCACCAGGGCACCTAAAGGGAAGAGGAAGAGCCGTCGCCACCACGGCTCTTCCCCAGTCCGGCGCCACGAAGCCCCCGTCTCCGAGCAGGAGATGATGCGGAACCCGGTCTGCGCATACATGCTCTGCGCGGCTCGGGAGTCGGAAGACGCTGAAGTGGCCGAACACTTCCGCCAATCAGCGGTGCGCATGTGGGAGGACCAAGACCTCGCCGCGTCCCTAGAGCTGCCACCCATGGCTGTGGGCGGCGGTGTTTCGAGGAAGGGGAGGAACAAGACCCAGCGCGCATCCTCTCCTGTGCGTGTTCCTGAGAGTGCCGAGGAGAGGGGAGGTGTTTCTCCAGGTGGCGTGGAGAGAGGGACTCCGCGCGATGACGCGCGAGACCAACCCCCTGGCCGAAACCGGAGAGGGCACAGAGGACCTTCTGGTCGTCTACGCAGGGATGGTACGTGCCAATCCTCCAGAGGACGAGTCCGAGGAAGAGGACTCCGAGGAGGAGTATTCCCCCGTCAGTGTGCTCAAAGACGTCAGTCCTCCACCATCGGACTACGGCGAAGAGAAGGAAGACTTCAGCCCCCCTTCGTCACTGCACCCAGCCCCGTCGGGAACCGACGAGCAGAGCGAGGAGAGTGAGGGGGAGAGTCTTAGCTCGGTGAGTTCGCTCTCGACCATATGCAAAGGGGGTGGGAGCGGACCGAACAGTCCGCCCGCGTCGGAGAGTGGGGACTCCTGTGGGGAGGAGCCCATGGACCACTCCTGATGTGAGACCCTCGCACAGTCCATGGACTGGAGCGTGGCCGAGGAGGAGATGCCGGCGATGGACACCACCCCCGATACCGGTTCCAGAGGGGGCTGGCCTAGCAAAGGAGGGGCTTCCTACGGGGGGTTCCCAGAGAGGGAGCGCCAGCAGGCTCATAGGGCGGCAAGCCCTTACGGCACTCTCGGAGGAGGGAGCCGCAGACCCGGGAGGAAGGTTGCCGCGAGACCCGCTGGTCGCGCTGCCTCCAAGCGGAATGCAAGTCGTGCTGCAACTCGCGCCCCCGACGGTAGTGCTGCCTCCAAGCGGGCTACAAGTCGCGCTGCACCTCGCGCGTCCACCAGGTGTGCGTCCCCCAAGTGGTCGGACAGTCGCGCTGCACCACGCGCATCCGCTAGATGTGCGTCCCCCAAGTGGTCGACAAGTCGTGCTGCACCCGGCGCGTCTGCCAGCCGTGCGGCACCTGGCGGTGAGCGGGCGGAACAGGCGGGAGGAGAACCGCCTCCTGCAGCATCTCCAGCCTCCGGAGCTTTCTCGCCGCTACAGGCTTGGCCCAAGGCGGGAGGCCTGGCTCCGGGGATGAATGTCTGTGTTCCTGTGTTTTTGTCTGTCCCCTTGTGTCTCCCTAACCCGCTGTTCCCGTTTGT
This sequence comes from Brachyhypopomus gauderio, assembly GCF_052324685.1. Taxonomy (NCBI): domain Eukaryota; kingdom Metazoa; phylum Chordata; class Actinopteri; order Gymnotiformes; family Hypopomidae; genus Brachyhypopomus; species Brachyhypopomus gauderio. The sequence goes on along the minus strand of NW_027506934.1, from coordinate 115,549 downwards.
GCCCTTCGTGTTTGCTGTACCCCCCCACAAGTTCCTCTGTTGACCTTGCAGCTCAGCCCCTCCCTCCCCCTCACAGATCTACAGCACACACACACACAGGAGGAGAGGCCGTCTGGAAGAAAGCAGGATGTGCTTTTTAGGATGGTGTGTGGCGCTGTCCTCTGGGCCGCCGTGTTTGACTATATTCATGTTTCTTTACTATGTTAAATTGACCCATGGGAAGACCTGTGTGTCCAAAGGGGAGATGATTGATCAATTAAAGACCCATTGGTTCACACACAGGTTTACTAATTATGCACAGAAATGATGTGCAGAAATTCTGTCATGAATGTGTGATATAAGATATCTTTGTAATTGCACAAACAACGAAATTTTGTTGGAGCAATCCTCCTCCAAACGCCAACATAATTAAATAACAAATATCAAAAATATCAAGAATAAATATTTATATTTTTTTATATTTAAAGTGTCGTAGTGCATATGGACCTGAGTACAGTGTGCTAAAGTGATGTAGTGAATGTGGGGTTAAAATCTGTTGGGTTTATTGTGCTCAGTGTTCAGTAGTGTAACAGCTCTGTGATAGAAGCTGTTTTTTAGTCTTGTAGTCCGTGCATATAGTGTCCTGTAGCGTCTTCCAGAAGACAGTGGAGTGAAGAGACAGTGTCCAGGGTGTGTGTTGTCCTTTATTATATACCTGGTGCAGCGGGTCCTGTATATGTCCTCTAGTCTGGGGAGCTGGTGCCCGTGATCATCTCAGCAGTCTTGATAATACGCTGGAGATCTTTCCTATTGTATATAGTGCAGCCACAGAACCAAACAAATGCAGTATGTGAGGACGGACTCAATGGCTGACCTGTAGAAGCTCACCAGCAGTTGTTGTGGGAGTTGTGCTCTCTTTAAGCACCTCAGGAAGTGTATCTTTGGAGACCTTTCTTGGCCGTCGCTGTGGTGTTGGTGGTCCAGGTCATGTCATGGCTGATGTTAACACCGAGATACTTGATACTCTTCACAGTTTCCACTCTCTCACCACTGATTGTGATTGGGTGATGGACGAGGGGTCTCAGTCTCCTGAAATCCAGGATCAATTCCTTCATCTTTGCTGCATTGAGGATCAAGTTGTTTTCCTGACTCCAGTCCTCCAGGTTCTCGACCTCTGACCTGTAGGCAGTTTCATCACTGGATGTAATCTTGAATTAATGAATGTTCAACTTATATAGCGCCTTTCTAGATACTCAAGGTCACTTTACAATTTTAATATAAAACAGTTTTTTCGGTGTAATAAATCATTTACAGAAGGAGTTTGGGAGTTAGTTGGGAAACATTTTGGAACTCAGCCAAGATAGATAGATAGAGATAGATAGATACTTTATTGATCCCAGAGGGAAATTCCTGAATTCCAGTAACAGATAGGCACATAGGGTTATAAAGGGAAGAAAAGATAAAAAATATACAGTAGGTAAACAGTTTAAAAATCCTAAAGTTAAAAAATGAAATAATATAAGATAATATAATAAAATAGACTTCTCATGGCAAAAGGTAAAGCAGCAAAATTAGCATTGGAATAATGTACAGTTAGTGCAAGTAGTGCAGTAATACAGTAGTAAAGTGAAAAAGTACAGGTAATAAAAATATATATATATATATATATATATATATATATATATATATATATATATATATATATAAACTGAAAATGCTGAAAAAAGAGGTATGGTACCAGGAGGGTGTTACGTATGATAAGGGGCTTTGTCCATTAGAGTGACCGGGTTGGGGGTGTCACAACGTTTGTAGTCTGCTATGCTGAGAGGAGTTGAACAGTCTAATGGCCTGGGGGACAAAAGACTTCCTGAGTCTTTCGGTGGAGCAGGACTGGGACAGCAGTCTGCCACTGAATGAGCTCCTCTGCCGGGTGATTGTGCTGTGCAGAGGGTGGTGAACATTGTCCATGATGTTCAGCAGTTTGTTGAGGGCTCTCCTCTCAGCCAGTGGTGTTAGGGGCTCCAGCTCTAAACCCAGCACAGAACCAGCTTTCCTCACCAGCTTGTCGAGTCGTCCAGCGTCCCTCTTGCTGATGCTGCCTCCCCAACATACTACAGCATAGAAGAGGACGCTGGCTACCACAGACTGGTAGAACATCAGCAGGAGCTTCTGGCAGATCCTGAAGGACGCGAGCCTCCTAAGAAAGTAAAGTCTGTTCTGGGCTTTCTTGTAGAGGTGGTCGGTGTTCACTGACCAGTCCAGCCTTTCATCCAGGTGCACACCAAGGAACTTGTAAGACTTAACTCTCTCCACATCGACCCCATCGATGGAGACTAGCTGCTGGGATGGCCTGGACCTTCTAAAGTCCATGCACATCTCCTTGGTTTTGGTGATGTTCAGCTGCAGATGGTTTGCTTTGCACCAAACCACAAAGTCCTCAATCAGGCTCCTGTACTCCATCTCCTGTCCATTACTTACACACCCCACAATTGCAGTGTCATCAGAGAACTTCTGCATGTGGCATGACTCCGAGTCGTATTTGAAGTCTGATGTGTACAGGGTGAACAGGACTGGAGAGAGGACGGTCCCCTGTGGTGCTCCTATGTTGCTGATCACTGTATCAGAGGAGCAGTCCCTGATCCTGACATGTTGTGGCCTCCCAGTCAGGTAGTCAGTGATCCAGGTGACCAGGTGCATGTCCACCTCCATCTTCACCAGCTTGTCTCTCAGCAGTAGGGGCTGGATGGTGTTAAAGGCGCTGGAGAAGTCGAAGAACATGACCCTCACAGCACCGCTCCCCTGGTCCAGGTGAGAGTGAGCTCTGTGCAGGAGATGGAGGATGGCGTCCTCCACCCCCACCTTCTCCCTGTAAGCAAACTGCAGTGGGTCCTCAACATGGTGGACCTGAGGTCTGAGGTGACTCAGCAGCAGTCGCTCCATGGTCTTCATCACGTGGGATGTCAGAGCAACTGGCCTGTAGTCATTCAGCTCCTTCGGATGTGGCTTCTTGGGAACTGGAATGAGGCATGATGTCTTCCACATGACAGGAACCTTCCCTAGGCGTAGACTCAGGTTGAAGACATGTTAAAGCGGCTCCCCCAGTTGGACAGCACATGCTTTGAGCATTCTGGGGCACACTCTGTCTGGGCCAGCTGCCTTTCTGGGGTGAAGTCTCCTCAGCTGTCTCCTGACTTGGTCCGCAGTGAAGGTGGGGGGACTGCAAGAGCTGTTTAGTCTACTCACTGATGGTGGTGCTGATGTTGGTGGAGGTGAGGGTGGTGATGGTGACGGGGATTGTAGAGGTGAGGGTGAGGGCTGGTTTGCTGGCCGTGGTGACAGTGTGGTAGTTGCTGCAGGAGGGGGGGAGGTGCAGGAGTAGGGGGCTGCCGGGGGGGGCTAGTGGGGGTGACTGGGTGGTGAGTGACTGGGTGGTGAGTGCTGCAGGAGGGGAGGGGGAGGGGGCAGCAGGAGCAGGACAGTCAAACCTGTTGTAGAAGTAGTTGAACTGGTTTGCTCTGTCCACACCTCCATCCACTGAGTTGCTGCTCTTGTTTTTGCACCCTGTGATAGCTCTCATCGCACCCCAGACCTCCCTCATGTTATTGTCCTGCAGCCTTCTCTCCACTTTACTCCTATAGGACTCTTTGGCCTCTTTCAGACGTCCCTTGAGATCCCTCTGTATGCGCTTCAGCTCCACCGAGTTTCCATCTTTGAACGCCCTCTTCTTCTGATTGAGGAGGTCCTTGACGTCACTGGTGATCCAGGGTTTATTATTTGGGAAGCAGCGTACAGTCCTTGTGGGAACAGCTACGTCCATACAGAAGTTCACGTAGTCTGTAACGCAGTGTGTCACTCCCTCAATGTCCTCACCGTGTGAATGTAGCAGCACGCTCCAATCAGTGGTCTCGAAGCAGTCCATTAGGGCTTCTTCTGCTTCAGGAGACCAAACTCTGAATGAGTGAGAGGTAGAAGGCTGCCTCAGTACCAGTGGTTTGTACTGAGGCTGTAGGAAAACCAGATTGTGATCTGATTTTCCCAGTGGTGGTAGTGGAGTGGCCCTGTATGCGTCCCTCACATTAGCATACAGCAGGTCGATAGTCCTGTTTTTCCTGGTGGGACAGTCCACAAACTGGAAAAAGGCAGGCAGGGTAGAGTCCAGTGTGACATGGTTAAAGTCGCCAGAGATCAGACAGAAGGCGTCAGGGTGCTGTGTCTGTAGCGCTGCGACGGTGGAGTGGATGACGTCACACGCTGCCTGCGCGTCCGCCCGGGGTGGAATGTAAACACACACAAAGAAGGCGTGTGAGAGCTCCCGCGGCATGTAATATGGTCTGAGGCTCACCGCTAACAGTTCTATGTCCCGACAGCAGATAACCTCCTTCACGTTTACATGACCGGGGTTGCACCACCTGGTGTTGATAAAAAGCGCAAGCCCCCCACCTTTGCGTTTCCCGCTGAGTTTCGGGTCCCTGTCCGCTCGCACCGTAGAGAATCCAGGTAGCTCAACGTTAACGTCCGGGGTGTCGGGGGTGAGCCAGGTCTCGGTGAAACACAGCACACTGCACTCCCTGTAGAGCTTCTGGGTCTTCACCAGACTAGCCAGCTCATCGGTTTTGTTGGTCAGCGAGTTGACATTCCCCATAACCACCGACGGGACCGAGGGTTTGAATCTCCACCGCTTCTCCATCTTCTTAGCCTTTAGCTTAGCACCGGCTCTGCAGCCCCGATACTTCCGCCTCAGCTCCCCCGGGATTGTTAGGACAATGCCCCCGCGTCCCATGGGACGGAGGCTCAGCAGTTGTTCCCGGGAATAGAATCGAAACTCTACGCTGCACTCCATACCACTCTGAAAATATATTATAATATCCTTAGGATATAAATAAGATGCACTATGGTCATGCGTAAAAGCCTAAGTCAATAAATAAAGTTTAAAGAAAAACTCGAGAAAAAAACAAAGCACACAAGACGGAGCAACTGGAAAAGGCAGCCACTCACGGCGGCGCCGGAAGACAAATCGAATATTATTATAATAAATTTTATTTTATAAATAAAATAAATATTATAAATATTATTATAAAGAATATTAAAATAAATGAAACTATTAATAATGAAAACTTGAGGAGCTCCACAAAGCTCCATTGATAATGTACAGACTGGTGGAAAGATCTGGAGAATTTAGACATAACATGAACACAGGCAGATAATGAAAGGGCCTCTACATGCTGCTGGATGAACTGTGGATGTAGGATGACACTGTAAAAGGCCTCATTTGATAAAGGTCCAGATCAGGGGATCTTTAAACAGATAGAACTTTTACATTTGGACCTAATACATATATAATGAATGTGTATATGAATATGAATGACTGGGGTGTGAAGTAATGATGATTGGACATAATGGTGGTAGAATCTAAAGCGCATATGTAAATAGAGTAGGAGGGGCAATGTGTATCTGATTAGAATATGTCACGGTAGGCCGGTCCGGCTCCTCAGGTGATCCGCCCACTTCACAACACTCCACCTCCCGTTTACTCCATAGATCACAAGCCCCGCCTACTGATCAGTTCTCTTCATTCCGTGCACCTGTCACTCATTTCCAGTCGCCCTCTTTATCCGTTAAAGGCCAAGATTGAGTGACTCTCTTCAGAGTTCAGAGCGCTATCTGCTCCCTCGCATTTAAACTGCATTTAACAGCTTTGAGTTGTGCTGTGTCTATGATGGAAATGGAGATTAAAGTCGACCTAGCACCACCTCCTGTGTCTGCTGCATCTGTCACCTCGTTACAGAATATACCGTATGAATAAACATTAGTGCTCCTCTGAGCCCTGGAGACTTTCATGTTGGGGGAAGACTCAACTGTACACCAACGTTGATCTACAATAAAGTGGGACCTGTTATTCTCATCAAGTGATCTTGGAGTCTGTCTTCTTTATTTTATTACTCTGTTCCTTATTTGTTTAAGGATAATTCAGTGGTACTGGCTTTAATGTGGGACTAAGGAACCACAAATATTTACTCGCTCCACACATACGCAAGAACTGAGAAGGGAGAGAGAGAGGAAAATGTGGAGAATGCAGACTTAAAATACTTTGTCTGATTAAAGAATCTGTGTGTAATGTGTCACTCACTGTGGGTCAGGGGTCACAGGCCCACTGCTGAAGTCAAGAGGCTGATGCATGGACCAGTCACTCTTCATAGACACACAGCTGGGTACTGGAGATGATTCACTCTTCATAGACACACAGCTGAGTACTTGAGATGATTCACTCTTCATTAACACACAGCTGGGTAATGGAGATGCTGCTCTCTTCACCCTGATGAAGATGAGGAAAGGGTTGAGTAATTATGTTCTTCACTACATCTCATTTATCCTGAATATTCCCTCTTCCTGTTTCCTCAGATTAAGGGCTGATGTAAAGCTCCTCACTTTGGGTCAGATGTTCCTCCTCCACTGCTGGAGTTATGAGGCTCCATCATGGAATTGTTCCTCTTCACACACACACAGCTGGACACTGGAGATGCTGCTCTCTGCTCCCTGTCAACACTTCATCATAAAGAGGAGGAGCAGGACACTGAAACACTGATTACAATGAACCTGATGTCACTGCAGGATGAATCTGTCCCGTATAAACATATGACTCTGCAACCAAACACAAGCCCAGTAACACTTGTGAAGGAAATATTGATTATATTCATGTGTGATTCATGTTAGCATGGTCTGTGTGAAAAGTACTGCTTAGTAATTAACTGTAACCATATTGAAGATGTTTTTCTGTAAGACTGAAGTTTTCTGTGCAGCAGCAGAGTTGGTGATAATATTGCTTATCCGTTTCTAAGCAAAATTGTTAATGCTTATTTTCTTTTAGCAAAAATGATTTCAGTAAATTAGCCATTTTAACTGAGTGTATAGATGCTATAAAGATCTGGATGAACTGCAACTTTCTTAAGCTGAACCAAGATAAAACGGAGGTTCTGGTTGTGGGTTCTGATAAAATCCCTAGGGAGGTAGAGGTGGCTCTTGGTTCTCTCACATCAAGAGTAAATGCTCTTCCTAGAAATCTTGGAGTTATCTTTGACCCTCAGCTACAACTCAATGAACACATCAAAAAGCTTATTCAGTCATGCTTTTTTCAGCTTAGGAACATTGCAAAAATCAAGCATATTCTATCATTTCAGGACTTGGAGACAATCATACATACATTTGTGTCTTCGCGCATAGACTATTGCAATGCCTTGTACACTTGCCTTAGCCAAGGATCTTTGGCAAAGCTTCAGATGGTGCAGAACGCAGCTGCACGGCTTTTAACCAGAACAAGACGTAGGGAACACATCACTCCAGTGTTGGCCTCCCTGCGCTGGTTGCCAGTGAAGTGGAGAGTGAATTTTAAGGTGCTTGTTTTAACGTATAAGGCTTTACATGGTGAGACGCCAGAGTATATTTGTGAGTTATTAGTTCCCCATTCCACTTCAAGGTCACTGAGATCTACAGACAAAGGGCTTCTGATGGTGCCGAGAACAAAACTCAAGCAAAAGGGTGACCGTGCATTCGCCGTGTATGCACCTAAACTCTGGAATAGTCTTCCTGTAAACATCAGGTTTGCAGATTCCATATCATCTTTTAAAAAACTGTTGAAAACCCATTTTTATTCCCAAGCCTTTGAAACAGTCCACAATTAAACCTTGAGCCTGGCGGTTTTGCTTAGTTGTACTTAATTTGTGTTACATACCTATTTTAAGTCCTTTTATGTTTTTATATGTTGTGCATTTTATGTACGATTTTTATGTTTTTATTGGCATTTTTCATTTTTGTATTTTATTTTAGAGTTGTAAAGCACTATATATAAAGTGCTATATAAATAAATTTACATTTACATTTACATTTACAAGCACCCAAGGTTGAATCCCAGGGAAACTGACAACTGCTCCTTGGAAGCAGGCATCCTTAGTTTTTTCTACACACACACTTTGACTATAATAATCTGGACTGAGAGAGACAGTTCAGAGTTACTGCATGAAGCGTAAGCTTCACATCATACTTTTATACTTTTATATTTTGTAACTCTCTTGCTATCAAATAAATACTGCTTAATATATTATAAGACCTCAAATTCTGTGCCATCAATTCCACCACAGAATTAACTGAAGCTCACCGAGGACGCTCCTCAGTCTGGGACTGAGCTGGACGACGGGAACCCCACAAGCTAAAGGGAAAGTACCGCCAGGGTGTAGCTGAAAGTTCTGACCTCGCTGACGACTCCCGCCTCATCCAACGAACAAAAAGAACGTGGTGGTGGCACGCAATCGTAAGTGAATAAAAAAAACTTGTTTGTAGTTTTCCACGGAATAGGCGTCCCTGCCTGCATTGAAATAGGAAAGGAATATTACTCTGGGAGTAATAAAGAGCCTATTAAGAGAATAGGCCTATTTAGACGCCTAACTAGAGAAAAGGCCGTTCTTGTACACGTACATTAACGTATAAGGACCCGGGTCGATTCAGTGCAAGGCTATAGGAGGGACCTATTCATGGCCATTGTTGGAACTAAATTGAGATCCAATATATGTTAGGCAGTAAATAAGTGTTTTTGATAGCAATTTGTATTTTTAATAGCAATTTGTATTTTGATTATTTAAAGGATGGGTTTAAGTAACAGTAAAAAATATGCCTTTGATGTCAGCCAACATCCCAATAGCATTTTTGAACAGATGAATAGACTTTATGGTACTGACTGCTGCAAACATGTTCCATACTGGATAGAAAATTGTGGGTTTGCGCCAAGTGGCTCACTGAGTGTGGTGTATTTGGGAAAGTTGATACAAAGGGTTCAAGAGAGACCTAAAAAGGATAATAAGAAAGTATTTTGATGACAATAAAGAAAATATGTTGCACAAGGCAAAGTGTTGGTTAGAGGAGGCTCAAAAGAGAGCTAATATGCAAAAGAAGGTTATGCAGGTAGGGCTTGGAGAAAATACTAATAAGGTGTCCCAGTGTGTCTCCTTAGCTGATCCTGACCTCGATGCCACCCCAACGAGATGTCGCCCACCACCCGGAGTACCTGGGGGAGAGGGAGCTGCTGCAGCTGCACCACTCCCACACCCGCCTCACAACAGATACCCACCGTTGTGGATACCCGCCACCAATCAGACAGCCCACCAGATGATGATAACCACGCCCGAACCAGTGGTCACACAGTTCCCGATGGTAGAAGTCTCCGGCCCGGACGGAGTTATCATGGTGCACAGACACTGGACTTCTGATGACATCATGAAAGCAGGCGAGGGTATGGGCAAACCATCTGACATAGGAGGACGGCGCTTTGGAGAAGAACTTGTGGCTTTTGTTCGGTCCTGTAGACCGACCCAATCAGAACTGAAACGTTTACTGGTGGTCAAACTCGGACCTCAGTTCAACAAGATCGAACATGACTGGAATCCAGGTGATGTCCGTCTCCACCTACCTGAGTGGGACGCCCCTGATGGAGGGGGAGCTGATCTGAACGGACCATACAGAGACATGATAAGACGTCTGGTGGAAAGAGTGGAAGCTGCCTATCCAGTCTCCGTCAACACAGACAAGATAGCAGTTTGCAAACAAGAAGATGGAGAGTCTATCAGTGACTTCCTCGTTCGACTGACCAGAGTCCATACAGACCACTGCGGAATCGAAGCACCAGTACAACGTGCCAACGGCCCGGCAGACGTTGGCTCGTGGGAAGCCATCTGAGAAACACTTTCCTGGAGAACATGAAAAAAGACATCAGCGACCTCATCAGAGCCAACTGCATTGCATACAACAGAGCTCCTCTGTCGGTGATAGAAGATCACTCTAAACACCACGAGGCACAGCTCATAAATAAGGAGAAGAAGAAAACTCAGAAACAGAGCGACATACAGCAGCAAGCTATGCTGACTATGGTCCAGACCAGCCAAGATTACATCAGTAGCAGAGGAAGAGGCCGAGGCAGAGGCGGAGAAGATGGAGGAGGTGGTGGACAGAGAAACAAAGACAAAGACACATGCTACAATTGCGGCAAACAAGGACATTTTGCTAGAGACTGTCCAGAGTCCAAAGATGGCCATCTGACCACTGAGGAAAGAGGCCAGGACTGACGGGTGGCGGGGAGGCAGGACAGTGACGGGCCACTGAGGGTAGAATACAGCAAAAGGAAAGTACCAAATTTAGATTACTCTTTTGTCCAGCTAATTAGTAAAAACCCAGCAGCACTCCCACAGGTAGAAATAATGGTTGAAAAACGAAAACTTAAATTTTTGGTAGACAGTGGAGCAACACACTCCGTTATAATGGTTGACCAGATAAATTGTGAAATGAAGCATGATAAAACTGTCAGAGTAATGGGTGTGGGAGGGCTAACTGTCTTAGAGAGAGTGTCTGTGTTTATACAGTGTAATGTAGATAATAATGATTTGAACATAGCTTCCTGATCTCCGCTAATGTAATGTTTTGAGATTTGATGTGTAAATTGCAATACACACTCCAAAGTGGCCAGAATGGGCTATTTTTGTTTTGGGGAGAGCCCCAATTAATTCAATTGGCATCAGGACAACCAGCTTATGCCTATAAATGGCAGTACAGGGGCACCGAAGGGGTAATCAGAAAGCATTTCATGGCATACATGACTTATGTGTTACCAGCAGATTTTTTACATTAAACCAAGTGACACATTTCATTGCACATACATATCTGACGGACCAGATACAGAGTATGAGACCAGGTTCTATGCAGAGCTGCATGACTTAATGACCATGTGCTACGGTTAGGGGTTTCTGTGTTCTCTTTGTTGTCTGTTGTGGGTTTTTTGTGTTCAGGTTCTCCAGAAGAGGGCGCAAACACCGTGATTAACATCAGGTGCCGGTGTTTGAGGAAGATTGGAGGACGGGTCCTTAAAAGCTCGTTTGGACCCAGAAGCCGCACCTTGTGGTGTCTTGGGCAGTAGACTGCACCTGGTCATCGGGAACACTGAGCTGGGTTTTGCTTATCGTGGGTGACCGTTTTGAGATCGTTCGGACCGATGGTTATCCTTCGGGTTTAGTACATACATCGCAACGCGACTTGAGACTTACTGTTAACAGACATATCTGTTCGCTACGCGATACATGACGTGTTGCTAATATACACCGCTACGCGGTTTGAGACTTACTGCTATTTAGCTTTGTAGTATTGGATGTGTGTGCTGTAGAAATCTGTGTGGGTTGTATTGAGTGGGGAGGAAGTTTTGTTTTGTTTGTATTAGTAGGGCTGGGCTGCTGATTTGTTTGGGGTTTGTTTCTCCTGTTTATGTTTAGGGAGGTAGGTTACGTTATTGTCTTTTGGTTTGTTATTTCTTTGCTAAGGTTATCTAAGTTGAGTTGTGGGAGGTAGTTGTTATGTTTGTTATTTTAGCCTTGGCCCAGCCTGAAGTTATTGTTACCATTTTGTTAAATTATATACATTATATGATGTCTATTTTTATTAATATATACCTTAATATATTGGAAAAGCACCACAAATAAATCCATGGCGAATAGCCAGTGAAACGCGGTTCAGTGTTGCCTGATATCTTTCTTTCTTTTTTTAAGCTTATTTTATGTTGCGGTCCGGTTAGCGAGCCAGGGTCATTCAGGGCCGTAACACATGACTGACTTGAACGACACATGGGCAGCAGGCCTAGTGAGATTGAGTGAAGGACAAATGAATCTCTATTGTGTTCCATGGGCCACGCCCCACATATCACTACATAACACACTGGAATTATTTGACCAAAATGACAAAACACAAACAAAGGCCATACGTATGACACTCCTCCCAGCGGAAGAATTAGAATTGGCAAAAGTTCCGCAAGCTCTGTTGGTTAAGGGAAAGAACGATGTGGGCCTCATTTAAAGATGTGTGCATCGTTCCCAAATCTGATTACAGACCCAAATAACACCCATACCCATTGAAACCTGAAGCCATGAAAGGCATCAGGTCCGTTTTCCAATTACTACGAGAGGCTGGCGTGATAGTGCCATGCAAAACCTCACCAGTAAGAATTCCCAGTTTTCCCAGTTAAGAAGCCAGGGCGAGAGGAATGGAGGTTTGTTCAGGATTTGCAAGCTGTCAAGTGGCAGCACACCCTAGATCCCCAGAAGTCCCAAATCCTTACACCATTCTCTTTCAGGTTCCCCCAGACAGCTAGTGGTTCAGTGTAGTGGATCTTGCCAATGCATTTTTCTTTTTTTTAGCATTCCAGTTCATCCAGATAGCCAGATTGGTTTGCCTTTTCAAAAAAAAAAGAAATGATTGGGGAGTAGTGCACGATTTTGGCGCCATATAGAAAGACAGAGATTTCCTAACTAGTTCTGGCAGCAAAATTAAGAACCACAAACTAGTAGCGCAACTACTAGATGCTGTCCAGCTACCAGCGCAAGTAGCAATCATTAAATGCACAGCGCACACCTCATCCCAAGATGAGGTAGCGAGAGGTGATGCTTTTACAGATGCCACTGCAAAAGCCACAGCGCATGCGACGCCTAACTTACAAGCCACCCAACAAGAACATGCATTCACCCCAATAACTACAATTGATATCCAACAAATGGCCTCCTCAGAGGAGAAGGCCCAGTGGAAACGGGCGGGCTGTGTTAAAACAGGAGGCGTAAGGGTACACCCTGATACTGCTAGACCTTGCCTACCAAAGGTTTACATGCGAGGCCTAGTTAGGATTGCTCATGGGAGGAGTCACATGAGCAAAGGGGGAATAGACCAGGTATCACTACTTATACTCAAAAGTTTTGTTAAAAATGTTTGATCTGTACACAGAACTCCACTAGAAGAGACACCAACACAATACCAGCCCCATCAGGACACCTGACAGAACCGTTTCAAAATTGGCAAATAGACTTTGTGGAACTAACACCATCTGAAGGAAAGAAGTTCCTTCTAGTGTATGCATGTTCAGTAAGTGGATGGAAGCTTTTCCAACAGGGAAACAGGACAGTGATGCGGTCTCTAAGGTGTTCCTGAGAGAGATCATTCCCCGGTGGGGTCTGCCACAGAGAATTTCCAGTGATAACGGGGCACCCTTTGTCCACGCAGGACTTCAAAATCAGACTAAATATGTAGGTATAGACATGCGCAAGCATTACAGCTACCACCCTGCAGGCGCAGTGCAAAGAGCAAACTGCACAATAAAAGCAGGTCTTGTCAAGACCAGCCAGGAAACAGGGATGTCCTGGACAAAATGTTTGCCATTAGTGTTGTGGCAGTGTAGGACCAGACCACAAGCTAAGACAGAGCTGTCAGCATTTGAAATTGTCTTTGGCAGGCCTCCCAACACAGGTCTCGGACCCGCAGAGCTGGAGATGCACCTGTTGAATGAACAACTAATTCAAAAGTTTGTCTTTGTACAAGTCTATGTACTGTGTCTAAGCAGGTGAAAGCAGTGTTGCTAGAACCAGCAGACCATCTGCTCCACACCTTCATTCCTGGCGACTGGGTTGCAGAACCAGATGATTCCTAAAGCTTTCTGAAAGAATGACTACTTGATATTGATTATATTCATGTGTGATTCATGTTAATCATGTCCATGCAGACACTATAGCATGGTCTGTGTGAAATTAACTGTAACCATATTGAAGATGTTTTTCTGTAAGACTGAAGTTTTCTGTGCAGCAGCAGAGTTGGTGATAATATTGCTTATCTGTTTCTAAGCACCCAAGGTTGAATCCCAGGGAAACTGATAACTGCTCCTGGGAAGCAGGCATCCTTAGTTTTTTCCACACACACTTTGACTATAAGAATCTGGACTGAGAGAGACAGTTCAGAGTTACTGCATGAAGCGTACGCTTCACATCATACTTTTATACTTTTATATTTTGTAACTCTCTTGCTATCAAATAAATACTGCTTAATATATTATAAGACCTTGAATTCTGTGCCATCAATTCCACCACACACTACAGGAAAAGGACATTTTAACATATTAGTTCATTACGTTTTCCTGTTTCTGTAACTGTTGTATAGTGTTGTATATAAATTAAACATTCATTCATTCATATGTACTTGAATGCTTACTTGACTGACATGTTACATTATCACCATCTCTTGGTAACCGGTATCACTCTTTTTTAGCTAATGTTCCACTTAGATGTTCCAGTTCAGAACGAATAAAGTGTGATTTAAAACCCAAGACATTCCTTTCAATGGGACAAAATCTGTCTATTCAGTGACTAAATGAGAAAAACATCAGCTGGGAAACGTTAGAGTCTTTACAGATTCAGCTGAAAAATCTTAAAATCGACATGTGTGACGACCTTCTCATTAATTCCGTATAGAATTAAAATAAGGGTGGTAGGGTACGTTACCTGTTGCTTTTTTTTCGTACTGTTTGTTGATAAAGACAGAAAGAAATACCACAAATAGCACACTCAAGAGAAAAAAACTAACTTATGAACAGAACAGAGAAGAAAATTCTAGGGGGATCAAGATCATAAGAAAACATTCAAAGCCGTACATTCCTCAATGGTTCGAAGTGCCTTTTGTGTGTCTGAGTCTTTTATTGTCCGAGTGTATTGCTTGATCTCATTGTGAAAAGCAATAAAATCACGTTGCGGTCCCCGACCCCTCCCTTTTGGGCGTGTGTTTACGTTGTCTGCGTCTACTCGTCGGATATGGAGGGAGCAACACCCCTCTCCTTCCCGGGACCTCTTGCCCCTGAGGGTTGGCTCGCTCGAACTCTGCTCCATGGAGAAGACCCCTGAGAGTGAGTTTGAGGGGAAGGAATCAGAGGGCGAGGAGGAAAAGGAGACCGAGGACTATCCCCCCTCTGTATGCTCCGCTCCAGTACCAGTACCAGTACTATGGTGAGGGCGAGGAGGAAGAAGAGGGCGAGGAGGATGAAGATCAGGGGAAGAAGAGGAAGCTTATCCCCCCTCTATGCTCCGCCCCCACCGAGTACTACGGTGAGGGCGAGGAGGAAGAAGACCATCCACCTTGGGTCTGAATGGGTCTGAGTGGGTCTGAGGACACTCACTCTCCTCTCTCCTCGACCCCTCTCGGGAAACTCCACCTCCTCCTGGCGCTCGCCCCACGGACCTGGCAGTGGGAGCGTCTTCCTCGACCTCCATCTCCTCCTCACTGCCCAGGCTCCAGCTCAGGCTCCATTTGTAGAATTCTGGGACCAGCCCTTCAGTGCCAGGTGACTTATTATTTTTTAATTGATTGATTGCATCTATAACCTCCTCAAGTCTAATAGGACCATCACACAGAGCCATCTCATCTTCGGAGATGTAGTCTAAACCAATGTAGTCTATGTAGACCATGTAGTCTAAACCAAGTGTGAAACGTGAGGTAGTGTTGGGTAGTCCAGGGTACAGATGTCTCTATGCTGTGTTCTGAGTTTTGAGGTTCAGAGTTCTGTCCAAAACCTGGTTGCTGTAATTCTACCTGCATGTTCCATACACTGAAAAAAATGTGGAGTAGGGTTTACTTAAAAAAAACTTAGGAAAGTTTTTCCACGTAAGAACAGCAAGTAACTCATAATTTTCAGTGTATTTAACTACAAATGTTTCAGTAAATGTTGCAACACATTATGGACACTAATTATACAATTAGATTTTACTACAACAATGTAGCTACACATTCTCCCATGGCCTTTATTATTTACGTAATAGTAGTCATTTTTTTAGTTCTTTAGTAATGTTCCCATCTTATGTTACTTAGTATCTGTTAATCATAGTAGACACATACTTAGAGATGTGATTCATAAATGTGTTAACCATATAGAAGGGACACTGAACATGTTTGGTGTCCCATACGTCTTAGTAAGGCCTTAGAAAACTGTATTGTCCACCCTGGACGTCCTCGGCCCGTTCCGGGACTGAGGTGTACCTAAACCGACCTCGCTGGAGACGCCAGATGGCCTCCTAGTCTCAACATGGAAGTGGTCATGTCGGCTCTCAGACCATCATGAGAACAACAAGCGTGGAGGGGGCGTGTGGGGCGGAGCCAATATACAATTGTCAAATCATGTGTGATTTATGTTATGTTCATCCAATCATATGCTTTAATCACCTCATGTTCACCTCATGGATATCTTTTGTGCTTATGAACTAGATGTAGTGTGTGGCAGAAACCAGGAAGTAACTTCGACTATGCCACCCCCAGGGGTATAAGCTCCCCAGGGAAAGTGAAGTTATGGTCACAAACACCTCAAATTGATCCCAATTACCAGGGTTCCCACTCAATTAGGTTCATGCAATCAAGACAGAGACAAGGTTATCATAGAAATGTTTATTTACTATAAAATATATTCAATTGTATTTTTTTATCAATCTTCTAGTAAAATGGTTGCACCGACACACTCACACCTACTCACTCGCTCACTCACACAAACTGTGGGTATGGTCAGGATAGACCCACAAAATAACAACCAACCTTACACAAATACAAAGAAATGAATCAAAACAGACAAGGAATGGTTTACCAGAGGTAGGACCATCGCCACGGTTCAACAGAACCACACGTAATATATGCTGCCTTCATACCCCGGTGACATTAGAAATATAATTATTGGCCTTGTACAATACCCCCAAAGAATGGCTGAGCACACTAGGCCAGCAGTAAGACAATTCCCAAAATACAGTGATCACACACACACGTGAAGTTGTACACCCAACTCAAATATCACATCCCAGAGGGCACAGCAAATATTGCATTCCCAAGAAGGGCACCACAAACGTCCCAACCACCCCCCCAAGAGGAATCCAAGGCCCAAAGAAACCAAATGAAACAACAAAAGAAATATCTAACCAACTCAAAACACAAACAAGGAAATAAACAAACCAAATAACCAAACAATAAATTCAATAACAAGGAATTAATACCAGTGGTGGACTGGGGAGAAAAAGTGGCCCGGGAGTTCCTGACAGACTGGCCCACTATATATATTGTAACGTACTGTGCAAGGCAGAACAGGGAGGCGGACACAAACGCTGAGGAGAGCGAGATTTATTAAATGGATTTCCAAAAGCAGAGTGGAAATACGGGTCATAATGGGTGGGCAATCAGAACAAGAAATGTAGACAGGCATAACGACACAAGGAATAAACAAGGTACCAAGACAACGAACGAATACTCAAAACAAACATGGGAAAACGCATACAAACTAGGATAACCAGGTACAGAGCACACGAATGACTAAGCAGGAAACTTACAGATCAGGAACACTAAACAAAACAACCGATACAGACATGGGAGACACAGGGACTAATATACATGGAACTAAACTAGACACAGGTGAGGACGATGATAACGAGGCGTGGCAGACAGACAGAAACCGGGGCAACAGACAAGCAAGGCGGGGCTAACGGGCAAGGAACAACAGAGACACAAGGAACAGAGACACTGGAGTGACAGTGAGGAGAGGGGGCGGATCCCTACGTGACATATATATATATATTATATATATATACATAATGTGTAACGAATCAAGGAACAGAGACACTGGAGTGACAGTGAGGAGAGGGGGGCGGATCCCTACGTGACATATATATATATATTATATATATATACATAATGTGTAACGAATCAAGGGGGCAGGTGTGACGCAAAAGCAAGCACTCAAATAATTTATTCAATAAAACAGGCAACAGACTACACTCAGTAGCCTATCAGTGAGCTCAAACTGCTGACCCCGCCCACAGATCTTTTTAATGGATGCGCAATGCCCCATATTTCAAAGTACAGATTTGGCACGTCACGTGGTTAATATACTGCCACAATTTTACAATACTGTCATCATACTGCCCAATCCTAATAGGTGCTATTATTAGCTAAGCTCAGCAAGTTTTAAAATAAATATATATTAAAACACACATATGCTCCTCTGTTCATTGCAGATGCTCTTTTGAAATAATAACAATGTTGCAGTAGGCAAATTGCCCTGATTTGCACTGGTGGTAGTTGTTGTTTTTATTTTATTTTTTTTATTATTAATATTTAAAAGTTGTTCTCTACACTACTTTATGTAAAATATGCCCTGCAAATCAGGGCAATTTGCCTGATCAATCAACCCCGAGAGGTAACAGTGCCACCTGCTCCATTTTTAAGTAAACCTCTCCAATGAATGAATTCACTTTAGCATTTTATATGAATGAACGATGAATTAACTTGTAGCCTAACTTGAAAAAGGATATGGATCAGTCCATTTGCTTTTATTGACTCATCAGGCCTCATAGTCTTTCAGCCATTCGGGAGGCCTCCGCTCTCTGGCCAGATGCACTCGGTTCCTCTCAGGTGTACGTGCTTCAGCTGCTGCAGTCGTAGGTTGTTCTGAAGGCGTTGTCACAGTGTTCTTGTTATCTTGTGTTCAGGCATCGTGTAAGCTGAGAAGAATACCAGTTCTTTCCGTCTGCAAGTTTGAACGTTCATGGTCCCACTCGTTTTTGGATTTGAACTGGTTGAGTGAATTTGGGATGACCTTTGGGAACATGAGTCTGTTTTCTCACCTGAACTTTGTCTCCTACTTTGAAGGCCGGTGTGCGCGCCCCCGTCTTTTCATCACAGTATGTCTTCACCGGTGACTGGAGGTTTGACACCCGGTGGTGCACTTCCCCATCCTGGTCAGAGCAGGGCGGCAGTGGCATGACGGCCATCTTGGTACGCATCTTACGACGAAACATCAGTTCAAAAGGTGACACACCTGACATGGCATGTGGTGTTGCACAGTAAGTGTGCAGAAAGTCTGTCACTGTCGCTTTCCATGGTGCATTTTGGACAATTGCAGCTTCCATCACACTTTTCAGCACTCGATTAAATCTTTCCACAGCACCATTGGATGCAGGGTGGTACACAGACACTCTGGTGTGTTTGATGTTGCGTTCAGCAAGGAATGTAGACAGTGCAGTGGAGATCAGTTGTGGACCGTTGTCTGTCACTACATACTCAGGGTTGCCATAGCGACTAAAGGTTGTATTGAGAAAGCTCATCACAGTCTCTGTAGTGATAGAGAGTGTGGATGCAACTTCTGGCCATTTTGTGTAATAGTCAGTTAAGGTGATGGCATATCTGCAGTCCCATGTGGCTGTTTCGAATGGTCCCACGATGTCAAGGCCTAACTTGATCCACGGAGTGGAAGGTAGAGATACAGGCTGTAGTGGTGCGGTGAAGGTCTTTGCTGTACGATCCAGGCTCTGGCAGAGTGTGCATGCAGACATGTAGGATTGGGTCAGTGCATCCATTCCAGGGAACCAATACAACTCACACAGCCGTTGTTTTGTTCACACTCTGCCCTGGTGGTTCTCATGTGCAGCACAACTAGTGTTTTCCACAGGGAACGAGGCACCAGGAAGCGAGAGCCACGGAGCACTAGGTACCATGTACGCTCAGTTCATAGTGCATTTTGAAGCAGGGCTGAAGGTCAGAGCTCAGGGCTTTTTGCCACGCAGCCTTTTTGAATTTGTGAGCGTAAGGCTGAGAGCTCTGTGCATGACACGGAAGCAGACTGGAACTCAGCAGGTGTGACGGTTGCTCTGGCTGTGGAGAGTAGGGCAACAACCTCAGGCTCTGTCTCAGGTTCATCAGTATCAGGTGTAGACAAGGGTAAGCGCCACAGACAGTCTGTAGTTTGGTTCTGTGCACCAGCACTGTAGACAACGTCGTAGTTGAAGCAGAGCAGTCGTGCTGACCACCTGGTGATGCTCATTCCAGCCCTGTCAGTGTCTTTGGTGCAGAGGAGTGTAGTGAGGGCCTGATGGTGGGTGCGTAGGGTGAACTATGACCCCACAGGTACCTTCTCCATTTCTCCACCCAAACACACGCTAAGGCTTCTTTCTCCACAGTCACATACTTCCTTTCAGTCTGTGTAAGTGTCCTAGACTCAAAAGCAACAGTGCGCTCACTGTCATCAGGGTGAATCTGTGTAAACACAGCGCCTGTGCCGTAGTCAGAGGCATCTGTAGAAATGACACAGGGCAGCACAGGGTCGTACAGGGCAAGTGCAGAGCTGTGCACCAGCAGTTGTTTCACCTCATTGAAGCATTTGTCAGTCTCGTCAGTCCAGCTGTACTCTGTGTCAGTGCACAAGCACGCAGTGTCTCCACCACGGTAGCGTAGTTGGGTATGAATTTGTTGTACCATGAAAGCATCCCAAGGAATGAACGTAAGGTAGCTGCATCATTTGGTGGAGGTGCTTGTTTGATCACTTGTTAACATCAGCGAGGACCTGACATGGGCAGTGCACACCACACAGGTACTGAAGAAGGCCCACCAGCGCCTCTACTTCCTCAGAAGGCAGAGGAGGTTTGGTCTGAAGCCCAGCATCCTCAAGACCTTCTACACCTGCACTGTAGAAAGCATTCTGACTGGCAGCATTACCACCTGGTACGGGAACTGCACTGATCTTGAGAGCAAATCTCTGCAGAGAGTAGTAC
The DNA here is from genome assembly GCF_052324685.1 of Brachyhypopomus gauderio. Taxonomy (NCBI): domain Eukaryota; kingdom Metazoa; phylum Chordata; class Actinopteri; order Gymnotiformes; family Hypopomidae; genus Brachyhypopomus; species Brachyhypopomus gauderio. The sequence continues at coordinate 95,165 of NW_027506934.1, read as the reverse complement.
GAACAGCACAGTCCATCACCGGGGTTCAGCTCCCTAACCTGCTGGACTTATACACCAGCCGCTGCCTGAGGAAGTCCAGAATGATCATAAAGGACTCCTCCCATCCTAGCAGGACTCCTCCCATCCTAGCAGGACCCCTCCCATCCTAGCAGGACTCCTCCCATCCTAGCAGGACTCCTCCCATCCTAGCAGGACTCCTCCCATCCTAGCAGGACCCCTCCCATCCTAGCAGGACCCCTCACATCCTAGCAGGACTCCTCCCATCCTAGCAGGACTCCTCCCATCCTAGCAGGACCCCTCCCATCCTAGCAGGACTCCTCCCATCCTAGCAGGACCCCTCCCATCCTAGCCACTGTATGTTCTCTCAGCTGCCGAGTGGTAGGAGGCTCAGAAGCTTTAAAGCCAGAACCAGTGGGCTCAGAGACAGCTTCTTCCCCCATGCCACCAGACTCCTGAACAGCCAGTAATCTCGGCTCTGACCAACCCACACCCTCCATTACATGCATGAGCACCAAAGCACTTTATTTCACACTGCACCTCTGCACTGCTGGACTATTGGACTTAATAATACCAACCCGAGACAATACTCCACCCCTGCGCTCCCATATACTCACTCCATACCTTAATAATACCAACCCGAGACAATACTCTAGCCCTGCGCTCCCATATACTCACTCCATACCTTGCTCTGACATCAATACAGCATCATACTCACTGGAATTACAGGCACCTCTATACAACAGTATAATCTCCATAACCTGTTACATTCATCTCCATTTTCTGTGCAATATCACATGTATATTTAATATATTGTAGATATCAAAAATTAGAACAATACTTATTTTTATTTTCAAGACATACAGACACTAGTTTAAATTGTTTGTAATTTATACATCTTTTGTTATATTATATTATATTGTTGCTGCAAATTGTGGAACTTGCACACAAGTTTTTCACTCACCGGGGTACCTGTACTCTGGTGATGTGACAATAAATCTGATTTGATTTGATTTTGATTCATGTGGTGTGTGGAGCTCCAGCGAGTGGGTTCAGACTGAATGATGCTGTGCTGGAGGAGGCCAAGTTCTTTTACATCTGTTCTCAGATTCTGCTTTGCAAGCACAAAGTGGTTGAAATGTTTATCAATGTTCTTTAGCTTGGCATTAATGTCCAAATGACGTTAAAATTCAAATAAAATGTCTGTGTGGTAGTTTTAGAAGTGAGCAAAAAACTGAAAAGTGCACTGAAAACAGAGAATCAAGCAAAAACAAACGTGTGCTTAAAACAGTGAAACAAACACACTTAACTGTGTGATTCTTGTTTCTCTGCTCTCACTGTCACTGGTTTTGCTCGGTTGTTTTGCTCAGTGTGTCTTGCTCGATTGAACCTCATCTTTGCTCTCTTGTATTAAAGACAGTAATCTCACTCCACAGGACTGGAGTAAATTTCAGTCTTTCTCTTTAATGGACAGAAGAAAGCAAATGTACATCACATCAAAACATAAAACACTTTACATATGTTGCAATTTAACCAGCAAAATCACACACAAAATCCTATACTTTGCCCAGTTATGATACTGTATATCAATATGTGGTTGTCTGCTACCATCTACTGGACACATACCGGAACTGCAGGGAAATTTTGCATAAATGTAAAATACTGGATAAAACAGTAAAATGTAGAAGCAGGTTCTACACTCCACGGTTAACTACTCTGCATGTAATCACAGGACTTTATTTACCCCTAAACCTAGAAATGCAGAGAAGACAGTAACTGTTGAGGCAAGAAAAAGAGGAGGGAGAGAGAGAGAGAGAGATTTTGTTCTCCAGTTGTGTGTGTAGAGGAGTGTGTGTTTCCATGGAGACTCAGGTGTTGCTCCAGTACACAGGAGGTTATTCTAGTTCACACAAACACACCGAGGAGTCAGAACACCAAACCCCAAACCCTACATAGAGGGGCTCAGTGAATGTGGAGTGGAATGTGTGTAAGTGTGTGAGTGTGTGTGTGTGAGAGGAGACGCTGTAGAAGGACAGAGTGCCGGCCGGCCAGTCCAGATACACTCCTACTCTGTTGGAGCTGGAGGGGGCTGAGATGTCAGTGTAGTTATTATTGTGACAGACAGAGTAACTGTTATTATAGCAGCGCAGCTTCCAGGACTTTATATTACATCCAAACCCACAGTCATCACTGTCTCCTTTCCTGCTGATTCCTTTATATGTCACTGCTATACCAGCAACTCCACTACACTCAACCTCCCAGTAACAGCGTCCAGTCAGACTCTCTCTACACATCACCTGAGTCCAGCCATCAAATCTCTCTGGATGATCAGGATACGTCTGCTGCTCCTTCACACACGTCACCTTTCTGTTCCCCTCAGACAGAGAGAGAAGTGTGTGTGCTGTGTTTGGGTCCAGTGTGAGCTCACACGCATCTGCACACAAGAAGAGACATTAGAGGAGATGACACAAATACAAATACTGTGTGTGTGTGTGTGTGTGTGTGTGTGTGTGTGTGTGTGTGTATCTGTGTATATGTATCTGTGTGTGTGTGTATATATATATATATATATATATATATATATATATATATATATACATGCTGGTTATATTTTCTGTGTGCGTGTGTGTGTGTGTGCGTGTGTGTGTGTGTGTGTGTGTGTGTGTGTGTGTGTGTGTATATCTGTGTATATCTGTGTGTGTGTGTGTATTAACTACATAACTGCTTACATTTTCTTAGTCCTGGTTTGAGACTGATCTTCCCTGCATGATCCACCCTAAAGAACACACACACACACACACACACACACACACACACACACACACACACACACACACACACACACACACACACACACAGTTATTTTTTATTCTGAAGGCTCTGTCCTGAGAGAAATATAGAAATAGAGGAAGAAAGCTCTATTACTCACACACACACATGCACCTAGATAACTGAACTGTCTGTCCCACACACACACACACACACACACACACACACACACACACACACACACACACACACACACACACACACACACACACACACACACACACACACACACACACCTCTATAGGGTCTAGACTTCACAGATTACATTCACTGCCTTGTGTATAGAGTCAAACCCTTTAAAGAATATTCCAGGATCAATAATTAACTATACTGATAGGCTACTGATAAAAGTAGGTGTGTCCGGGGCGCAGCTCTCTGTCCCGCAGCAAACTTTAAGGCAACCAATTAAAGAGCTTCTCCAGATCACATGCTTGCCAAAAGTTTAAGGACCTACATAGACACCCATTAGTCCAGCGCCCCACACACAGGAAGTATACGGTACACATGTAATGTCACAGACATTCAGTGGACAAAAGGAGAAGGTGAGACTCCACTTCGAACTGAGAGACTCCACGGACCCGGCAATTCCAGCTGCCAACCCTCAGATTCGCACTGGACGGAAGTGGAATGCATCCCAAGCAGTTGACCAGGCAGTGGAACGGCTGAAGCACCAGGAGATCGTTGGTGCTACACAGTTGGGCAGATCTGGTCTGGGATGGGCAGTAGCACCAAAGAGCTGGTCCAAAGCGACCAGGAAGGAGAGGAAGGATCTTGTGATCTCTGAAGTTGCCAAGATGGAGGAGGAAACATACAAGATTACAGCAGTGAGCCAGCAACAGCAAGGCAGATGGACTACTTGGGAGGCTGTGCTAAACAGAACCATCACTTGGGCCGATTTGTGGAGAACTCCCCAGGCAAGACTGAGCTTTCGGATTAGGGCCACATACGACACCTTACCGAGCCCCCGGAACCTTCTCACCTGGTTTGGCACAGAAGAACACTGCCATCTCTGTAGTTTCCCAAGTCCAACCCTAAAGCACATCCTCTCCGGATGCAAGACAGCGCTGTCACAGGGAAGGTACAGGTGGCGGCATGACAAGGTCCTGCGCAAGCTCGCAGAGATCCTGGAAGCCCACAGACAGCAGGTAAACCGGTCAGCAAGCCTACCCACCTCCCCGATGTGGATCCAGTTTACCAGGCCAGGGACGACAGCACGGTGCAGCACGGGGACAGAGCGGTCGCTCCTGTCGCTAGGAAGTGAGTGGCAGTTGGCAGCCGACCTCAGCCGCCAACTGAAATTCCCAGCAGAGATTACTATAACATCGTTGCGCCCAGACATCGTGCTCTGGTCAGCACCTGCCAAAGCCGTCATCATGGCAGAGCTGACAGTCCCATGGGAGGAGCACATGGAGTCCTCGTACGAACGGAAGAAGGACAAGTACGCAGAGCTGGCAGCAACGTGCTCACAAGCTGAGTGGAGACCATTCATCTTCCCAGTGGAGGTCGGATGCAGGGGCTTCACTGGGACATCCACACAGAGGCTACTGAAAACACTGGGTGTCACAGGCCCTAACAGGAGGCGAGCTTTTCGCAACCCTGCAGAGGAGGCGGAGGAAGGGAGCTTCTGGCTGTGGCTCAGAAAGAAGGATGGCACATGGGGGAAAGAAGCTCTTGAGGGAGACGTTCTGGTATGCGGTCAGTACTTGTGCTTGATTCAGGGAGATGGACGTCCCTGACATGCACAGTCCCCTGCGACTCATTCCACACACAACAATAATAACGCTGGGGTCAGAGAGTGGGGTGAATACAGATCTTTCAGCAGGCTGCAGGGGGCGGCAGGGAGATGTCCCTGTCGCTGCTCCACCACCCAGAGATGTTCTGGGGGATAATGGAGCGAAACATCAGTGAAGGGTGGCCCCCCAGCTGACGACCCTGCAGCTCACACAATGGCACCGTCGGAGGTGCGTCAGGCAGCAATGCCAAGCAGGTGTGACCACCTGTGCTTACATCTAGATAGAATTATTGATCTTTTTTTAAATGTACGATAATTGTCAGTATTACTAGTTTCATAATACTTTTGCAATATATAATTTACATAAGTTCATATGTCTAAGTAAAATTTTTTTCTCTGGATAATTTGATGAGGGTGGCACCCCAGCGGCCCCTACTGACGAGCTGCCACTGAGGTCATGTATGATACTGTATGTATTTTAGGAATAAGACCATGTGTGTGTCATGTGTGCTGTTTCCATGTATGACACTGTTCTTCTCACATTTGGAGTGTGTGTTCACACACAGGGTGTTTAAGGGGATTCCTACATACCTGAGTGTGTCCAGTCTGCAGTGGGGATCCTCCAGTCTAGCAGAGAGCAGCTTCACTCCTGAGTCTCCTGGGTGGTTGTAAGTCAGATCCAGTTCTTTCAGGTGGGAGGGGTTTGAACTCAGAGCTGAAGCCAGAGAAGAACAGCCTTCCTCTGTGACCAAACAACCAGACAATCTGCAGAAAGGAGGAAAAAGAGGGAGAAAGACACTGTCCTCACTGCATTTGCAGAGCAGCCAGTATGGGGCGCTAGAGAGGCCAGTAACTAGTGGAGGCATCACCCTGTGCTTTATAATAAACTACTGTCATGGTGAGGTTTCATATCCATTCCTCACATATGATCCTACACCACCAAACACCCTCCACAATATTAAACCTAATAATCCTAAACTGCTTAGCTCTGAACTTTGATATAATGTTGTCAAATGTGTGTGCACAAGCACTGAAAAGGTGGTTTTTTCATTACATGTCATTTTAATATTGGGGTATTTATCATATGTGTAAATGAAATCAAAAGATATTGCCACATTTTCTTTCACAGTAGTGTAGATGTCTGGATTTGGAACATTAATAACACACTTGGGGCAGAGCTGTTTTACAACCTGCGTGTTTGTCGCTTCTATGCAGGTGTGTGTGTGTGTGTGTGTGTGTGTGTGTGTGTGTGTGTGTGTGTGTGTGTGTGTGTGTGTGTGTGTGTGTGTGTGTGTGTGTGTGTGTGTTCAGCTCTGTGTAGGAGTGTGAACGTTTCCATAAATACCCACATACATTTGAACAAGGGCTCATCTGAGTCTCTTTAGAGTGTTACATTTCTCTTCTAGGAGATTATGTAAATCTACTTATGCATCACACATTTTTCTTTCTCTCCACAATGTGGTCAGTCAATGAAATGTAGTTCATGTAGTTAATTTTAACAGAAAATATTTGAAATTAATAAAGAACGAAAACCTCATAAAATAAAGAATGAAATTGTCTTGCATTGCATTGTGGTAGATGTATTTATACTGTACTCAAAGGAGTTTTATTATTTTAAAAAAGGAAATTTACTTTTAAAAGTACATAAATATTTATCTTAATATTTATTAAAACCCTGTAGTGTCACCACACTTCACTGTTTCCATTCCAGATTAAATTGACAGAAAACTCACCTGAGAATCTCCAGTTTACAGTTTGAACTCTTCAGTCCAGCACAGAGCTGCTCCACTCCTGAATCTTGTAGGTCATTATTATTAATCTCCAGCTCTTTCAGTAAATTTTCTGTTTGTAGAACTGATGTGAGAGATTTGCAAGACTCCTCAGTGAGACCACAGCCAGACAGTCTGTAAAGGAGGAGTAAATACAGTACAAAATACAGATTAGGGATGCAAATTATCGATTAATTCATTAATCGTTAGTTGATTGATCTTATCGATCGACTTTCGATTAATCGATAAGCGGCGTTTTCCACCTGAATTTCAGTGTTTCAATAGGGCTTTTAAAAATATTAGCTAAATATACTGCTCAAAAAAATTAAGGGAACACTAAAATAACACATCCTAGATCTCAATTAATAAAAATCTTTGAAATCAGTTGAAAATCTCTCATTTCTACCCGTTGTCTGTTCCATTTGCACAAGAGCAGTTGAAATTGATTCACAATCAGTGTTGTTTCCTATCTGAACACGAAGTGTGGATGACTTGGAGTTACATTGTGTTGTTTAAGTGTTCCCTTTATTTTTTTGAGCAGTGTAGTTAAAACACTTTGGTCAAAAAGTATATATTATATTATGATAATTATATTGTATTATATGATATATTGCTCAAGTAATTATGCATTAGGAATTTTTTATGGTATAACAAAATACATTCTTTCATTTAAAAAAGGAATAAATTAAGGACTGGCTCCGTTCTTGCATTTGAAACATTAGACATTTTAAAAAATGTAAAAAAAAAAAAATTTAAAGAAGAAATTAAATAGAGAGCCAAACAGAATCTTATTGAGCCCATGTTTGGACAATGTTTCTAGCTTTGTAGTGAACACATGCTGTAACGCGACCGGAGAGTGCCCAAGTCTCCACAACATCATTGAGCTTGTCAGCTAAATTGTCAGCGGTGTGTCTGTCCGACATGTTCGTCGTAATCAGCACTGCAGATTTTAGCTGCCAGTTCTCGTCAGTGTAGTGGCACGTCACGGTAATGTAACTTTATGTTGTTAGAGTCGTCCAACAATCTGTTGTAAGGGCTACAGCAGTAGTGGTAGCTAGCTTTGTTTTAGCTCACTCTTCATTTTTCATAGCGAGCTTCGAAAACGCTCGCCTTCCCAGTGTAGCTGTGATTTTAGGTTGACCAGGTGCACTGGTGATATGCAGGACAGCTGCATGCACAGTGTTCAAATGATAATTGAGTGAGCTAGTGGAACTGTTGTACTTCAATACCGCATTACACAGAGAACATTTGACTTCTTAGCCTAAATTAACAATGTTGAAATTGTAGCGACTACTACTCCTCGCAGCGAGTTCCCTAACAGACAGGCACTTGGCCCTTTAAGTGACACTGGGAGAGCGGCGCCTGCGCGCGCCAGGGGAGGGGGAGAGAACAGTGCTGTTGTTTGAGTTGCGTGGAAAATAAAGTTTCCCTCCTCGGGATTTTCTGGATTACGCAGTTTCTGCCTCGTTTCCCGAACCCGCTTCAAAATGGTCCCACACCGCACGTCTTTTCGCCCGCTTCATTTTGTTTTCCACTCTGGTCTTTCGCGACACGTGTTCACCTCTCGTTCTTACACTCTGTTCAAGTTACTATAGGAACGCTCTCTAACGATTAATCGTGATTAATACATTTTGATCGAGTAACGTCTTAATCGACAATTAATCAAAAGTCGATTAATCATTTGCATCCCTAATACAGATCAATCAGATGATGCTGGATTCCAGAATCTGAACTGCTGATTAAATTATCCTCTGTATCTGTTATGCAGCTCAACCCTGGAGACTGCAACTCCCAGAATGCCCCACGTCATCTGACCCGTTCCTCCTCCCCTCAGTACTAGTTCACAACTGATTCTCATCATAGGCTATTATTTATATCACGACACTCAATAAACTCTTTGTGAAGTATTGCCGACATTTTGAAAGCATACCAAGAGTTTTTCCTGTATTCTATTCTCTTTGTGGTTCGACCCAGTTTGGCTAGTTCACTGCTCTCCTGGATTCTCCCTTTTTGTACCTGTCTGTTTTTTTTTCTTTTTGTGTGTACCTGACCTGGACTGCTTTTTTGACATTGACTTACGTCTGGATCCCTCTCCCCAGTTGTTTCATCCATCCATCCATCCATCCATCCATCCATCCATCCATCCATCCATCCATCCATCCATCCATCCATTATCTGAACCGCATAATCCCGCTAGTCGGGGTCACGGGGGGGCTGGAGCCAATCCCAACATCTCCGGGCGAAGGCAGGGTACACCATGGGCAGGTCGCCAGTCCACCGCATGGCCAACACACACGCACGCACGCACGCACACACACGGGCAATTTAGCATGATCAATCAACCTAACACGCATGTCTTTGGACTGTGGGAGGAAACCGGAGTACCCGGAGGAAACCCACGCAGGCACAGGGAGAACATGCAAACTCCACACAGAGCAGCCCAGACTGAGAATCGAACCCAGACTGCCTTGCTGTGAGGCGACAGTGCTAACCACCACACCACCGTGCCGCCCCTGTTTCCTCCATTTACTTCAATAAACAAAGTGTGTTTAAGTCTGTGTACGTTTGTGACTAATATGTACCCCACATCACAGTATCTTGTAAAATAGGATGAAATTAATTACATTAACAGATTTAAAAGTATCAAAGCAGAGGCCAGTAACTGTAGTGGAGGCTTCACCCTGTGCTTTATAATAATCTACTGACATGGTGAGGTCTCATATCTCATATGTTCATGTAGTTAACTTTAACAGAAAATATTTGGAATGAATTAATAAAACTTCCTCCACACCCCCCAATCTTTGGAGGACAACTTTGTTTTTATGTACAGATCAAATGATAACAATTCTGTATAATACAGTGCAATAGTGATAACAATTATTGGGGTTAGGTGGACCATAAGAAGATAGAATATAGAAAAGAGGGGGAGAGAAAATAAAAAGGGAAAAGACAGAAAAAAGGGGAGAAGTAACCACAGGGGAGCAGCCGGGAGAGGACCGGGCACGACAAGCCCCAGACCCAGAACCAGCTGTCCTCACACATACACTCAAACTCATATTTACATTCACCCCCATGTATACACCCCTACATACATACACACACCCCCTTATATACACCCTTATTATGTATACACCTACACACATCCATATACACATGCATACACACAAACACACACACACACACACACACACACACTCATCCTCATAAATAGACCCTCACACATATATACAACTACACAAACATACACTCCCACACACATTCACCCACACCCATATACACTCTTACGGACATGTATACACCCACAAATATACTTACACATTCATCCCAATATATACACACACACCCATATACCCCCCCCCCCCCCCCCCCCCCCCCAACATGTACTCATTCACCCACCTATACAAAAAGAGACAAGGACAAAGACACATTCATCCAAACTAACACACCCTCTATGGCGGGGGCAAATGGCTGGACCAGCAAGGATCGGCAGCAGCTCCAGGACGCCACCAGTCCAGCCCCGCTAGTGACCCATCCCTGTCCCGGCAGGGAGCAGCAAACGGGTGAAGGAAGGCATTCCCACCCCTCCACCCCCAGTGCTGTGTAGTGTGTAGGTGTTGGTGTATATGCATGTATGGTAGTGTGTGATACTATGGTGTAGTTAAAATTGAGGGGACAGGTGCTGGGACAAACGTGGGCAAAGCCCCGGGCCACTGGTCAGTGTTTGTCCACACCGTCCCCTCAAAAGCCCTCAATGTGTAAAGTGCAGTAAAAACTGAGGGACAGACAGTGGTGAGGAGACGGGTGAGGTCATGACAGCAGGTCCACCTCATTGACCTCTGGGTAACATGCCTGCCCCCCAGGATCCTAAATGTATGAGTACTGTATGTGTACTAGTCATCTAGTTAGGAAAAAGCCAGCTAGAAAAAGCCAGCTAGTTAGACACCCTGTTTCACACATTCATCCTATATATACACCCACACACATTCATCCTATATATACACCCACACACATTCATCCTATATATACACCCACACACATATACACCCACACACCTTCATCCCATAAGCACAACACCCAGGCAACACCCTGCTGAGGGCCAGCACCCCCCCCCCCCCCCCCCCAGACCTTCTGATTCAGTGATTCAGGAGCATCCAGTGCTATGTCACTGTGAATCTCTGAATGAAAATACTCACATGACTTTTCTGGATGCTTTGACCACTGGCAGCAGTCTCAGTAGACATTCCTCTGATGGGTCATATTTATTCAGGTCAAATTTACCCAGCTCCTCTTCTGAGTTCAACATCACAAACACCACAGCTGACCACTGAGCAGGAGAGAGACTGGCTCCACGCAGACGAGTGTCACCTCCTCTGCTCAGGTATGTTTGGACTTCCTGTACTAGAGAATGATCATTCAGTTCATTCAGACAGTGGAACAGATTGATGGATTTCTCTGGAGAGGGATTCTCCCTGATCTTCTCCTTGATGTACATGACTGTTTCCTCTTTGCAGTGAGAGCTGCTTCCTGTCTGTGTCAGTAGACCTCGTAAGAGAGTCTGATTGGACTCCAGTGAGAGACCCAGAAGGAAGCGGAGGAAAAGGTCCAGATGTCCATTCTGACTCTGTAAGGCCTTGTCCACTGCACTGATGAGGGAGTCAGACAATGTGTTTTTGACCAATCCAGGTTGTTGCTGTTCCAGCACATTGGTGTTAGTGGAGATGAAGGTAATAAACACATATAAAGCAGCCAGAAACTCCTGAACACTCAGATGTACAAAGCTGAACACTTTCCCCAGCTGTAGACCAAACTCCTCTCTGAAGATCTGAGTGCACATTCCTGAATACACCGACATTTCTCTGACATCAATGCCACTGTTTCTCAGGTCGTCCTCATAGAAGATCAGGTTGCCTTTATCCAGCTGTTGGAAAGCCAGTTTTCCCAGTGCCAAAACATGTTTTCTAGTTTGTTGAGGGTCAGTGTCACTTTTCTGATCATACTTTTGGTCCTTGTGTTTGATGTGAAAGATCAGGAAGTGTGTGTACATCTGAGTCAGAGTTTTGGGGATCTCTCCACTCTCTGCTTCACCCAACATCCTCTCTAGAACAGTGGCTGCAATCCAACAGAAGACTGGAATGTGGCACATGATGTAGAGACTTCTTGATGACTTCATGTGTGAGATAATTCTGTTGGCCAGACTCTGGTCTCTGATTCTCTTCCTGAAGTACTCCTCTTTCTGAGGGCCACTGAACCCTCGTACCTCTGTTACCTGATCAACACTCTCAAGAGGGATCTGATTGGCTGCTGCTGGTCGAGAGGTTATCCAGAGGAGAGCAGAGGGAAGCAGATTCCCCTTGATGAGGTTTGTCAGCAGCACATCCACTGAGGTCGACTCTGTTACATCCCACACGCTGTCATTGTTCTGGAAATCTAGAGGAAGACGACACTCATCCAGACCATCAAAGATGAACAGAATTTTGTAATTTGTATAGTGAGTTGGTTTTAATTCACGTGTTTCTGGAAAAAAAACAATGAAGAAGCTGCACCAGACTGAGCTTTTTCTCCTTCATCAAATTCAGCTCCCTAAAAGGAAGTGGAAATATGAAGAGAACATCCTGATTTACATTTCCTTCAGACCAGTCCAGTATGAACTTCTGCACTGAGACTGTTTTACCAATTCCAGCCACTCCTTTAGTCAGCACAGTTTTGATGACTTTGTCTTGTCCTGGTAAGGGTCTAAAGATGTCACTGCATTTGATGGGTGTCTCCTGTGTTGCTGGTCTCCTGGATGCTGTCTCAATCTGTCTCACCTCATGTTCATTATTCACCTCTCCACTCCCTCCCTCTGTGATGTAGAGCTCTGTGTAGATCTCATTCAGAAGTGCTGTGGTTCCATGCTGTGAGATTCCTTCATTAATGTTCTCACATTTTTCCCTCAGTTTGGATTTGAGTTTTCTGTAGCAAGCAGGGGCCAGTTCTGATAAAGAGGAAGACAACAGCACACATGTTAATGTCTTTAGGATCAATCATAACAGACTCATCATAGGAAATACAAGACAAAACATCTTTATGAATAGATATTTAGTCCCCATAGATTGGCCATGATACATTCAGGAAATTGAAGTACTGTAAGAGTTAAATTAGAGGATGGTTAGAGTGTCTGGGTATCAATAACACTGAATGATCAGCAGTTTGACATGGAGAACACATGGGTTGATGGAGGAAGCCATTACACCAGCTGAAGTTCCACCACAAACACTGGTAACTGTCACCTGACTGAGGAGACCTACAACTAGCAGACTGGACATCTGAGAGACAATGGAGGGAAATAGAAAACACACCTGTGTATGACATCATGAGACAGTGACCTGTGGTCAAATCTGATTGGTCAAATCTCAGTTCTAAAGAATAACAATGTATCTTCAAAACTCCAACATTCTACAATCACATGACAACAGTGATAAATGTAGGAGAGTCTTGAGTCTGCACCTGAGCAGACTACACTGAAGGGAGGTCAACTGAGGACAGACCAACACTGATTTAAGATCCTCATTGTGAACTGAGATTCACCAAGTGTCCTCCCTCTGAAGTAATAAAGTGATGTTATGATGTCATGACCCAGAGTTCTTACTGGTCTGTAGTGTGTTAGCGAGGTCTGTCTGGTTCATGTTCCTCAGGACGTGCAGTGTGATCTTCATCGCCCCCTCTCTGACACTGCTCTGATCCTCCTCATCCTCCACCTGTCTCTCAGTGCATGCTGGGTAATCTGGACTCAGTAGATTCTTGAATCTCTTAAGCTCATTTTTTACCAGAGAGATGATTTTGTGCTCCAGCTCCTGAATAAACAGTATCAGTAAAACTACAGTGTTACAGACAGATGATTATAACACAGGATAATCCATTAAACATAAGAGAGGACTGAACTGAGAGGGACTGGGTGGTCCTGTGGACATTATGGTTTATTACAAAAGTTAAAGTACAAAAGTTTAATATTTAAGTTTCAAGAATACAGTTTGAAGTTTTAGTATTAAGTTTAAGAATACAACCACAGAACTCAAACAAGCCAGAACATACCGGTAATACAATATCTCCCAATATAAGAACTACCACAGAACAAGAGAATTAACAAAGCTTAAATCATGGGCAGTCATGGCCTGGCGGTTAGGGAACTGGACTTGTGACTGGAGGGTCGTGGGTTCGATTCCCAGACAGGCCATGACTGAGGTGTCCTTGAGCAAGGCACCTAACCCCAACTGCTCCCCGGGCGCCGGGCTAGGGCTGCCCACCGCTCTGGGCACGTGTGATCCACAGCCCCCTAGTAATCACTAGTGTGTGTGTGTGTGTGTGTGTTCTGACTGCACAGATGGGTTAAAAGCGGAGGACAAATATCGATTGGGGTGTAAAAATCACAATTGACAAAATATGGCACATTTCATTTCATTTTTTTTTTTTAAATAGGACAGACTAACAAGAGAAGGGACAGAGATTAAATAGGACAGACTAACAAGAGAAGTCAACTGTGAAGAGGTGGGACTGATAATCACAGGGTGGAGTTACTGAATGGAAGGAGGGACAGACAGACATGAAAAACACATGGGAAGTATAAACAGGGAAAGGCTGGGCGGGGCTAGAGGGACCAAACAGACAGATTGACAGGAGAGGGTGGAGCTCAGCATGACACCCTACACACACACACACACACACACACGCACGCACGCACGCACACACACACACACACACATATGCATGCACACACACACACAACATAATCAAGGAGGTAGACAATTTTAGATGTGTTCGGGGACAATGGCTAATTCTGGCACTTTTATAGTTATGTTTATTAATGTACACTGTCCCTGTCAAAAAAACGAATAAAAAAATAAAAGAAAATAAAAATACAAACACACACACACACACACACACGCGTGCACGCACACACACACACACACACACACACACACACACACACGCGCACACACACACACCTTGAATACTGACTCCAGTTTGTCTTTAGAAATCTTTACAGGTTTCTTTTGGACACTGTGGACAAACAGAACAACAACTTTAATTAAAAAAATAGACATATAGACAAAATAGACATGTTTATAGACATGAATTCATATATATGTTACATTCATGAATACATGTTACATTCATGAATACATGTTATATTCAGGTACATGATGATGATGATAATGATGATGTGATACATGTGGAATAACCCAACACATCTGAACATGTGACGGTTCACTGGGCTCCCAGACTGAGGGACACTGAACCCAAATGCTGTAGTGACAGTAGAACAAACACAGAGAACCTGCACCTGACTTTAACTCTGGTGATGTAGAATAATGTTTATGTGAATAGTGCCTCACTTTATTATAAACACCTTGTACCGGTACACACTAGACACTTTATTAGAAACACCTTGTACTGGTACACACTAGACACTTTATTAGAAAAAACGTACAGTTCTGAATCAGTCTAGTTCTTGTATTTCTCATTGTGTTTACTCTCATAATGGTGATTCAAATTGTAATCCTGGTCTTCACAAACTAAATACACAGCTTTACCACTGACTTCAATAAATACACATTTAGAAGTGAATGTTTTGTTAAAAACTGTCACTAATGTATCACTCACTGTAGGTCAGAGGTCACAGGTCCACTGCTAAAGTTAAGAGGCTCATCCTTGGACATGTTACTCTTCATAGACACAGAGCTAGTCATGATGATTGGACATAATGGTGGTAGAATCTAAAGGGGATATGTAAATAGAGTAGGGGGGGCAATGTGTATCTGATTAGAATATGTCACTGTAGGCTGGTCCGGCTCCTCAGGGGATCCGCCCACTTCACAACACTCCACCTCCCGTTCACTCCATAGATCACAAGCCCCGCCTACTGATCAGTTCTCTTCATTCCTGCACCTGTCACTCATTTCCAGTCGCCCTCTTTATCCGTTAAAGTCCAAGATTGAGTGACTCTCTTAAGGGTTCAGAGCGCTATCCGCTCCTCTGATCCCTCGCATTTAAACTGCATTTAACTGCTTTGAGTTGTGCTGTGTCTATGATGGAAATGGACATTAAAGTCGACCCAGCACCACCTCCTGTGTCTGCTGCATCTGTCACCTCGTTACAGAATATACCGTATGAATAAACATTAGTGCTCCTCTGAGCACTGGAGACTTTCATGTTGGGGAGAGACGCAACCAGGGCTTAATTTGAGCCGGATCCTGCCGGAACAGGATCCTGGAACACTTTAATTTTGAAGCGCGCGTTCCGGTAACTGTCTGCCTCGATCCGGTAACATTTTATGTTGTCCACTGCTTGCGTTCCGGCATCGTTTGATTTACAAATTAAGCACTGGACTCAACTGTACACCAACGTTGATCTACAATAAAGTGGGACCTGTCATTCTCATCAAGTGATCTTGGAGACTGTCTTCTTTATTTTATTACTCTGTTCCTTATTTGTTTAAGGATAATTCAGTGATACTGGCTTTAATGTGGGACTAAGGAACCACAAATATTTACTCCCTCCACACAAAGGCAAGAACTGAGGCGGGAGAGAGAGAGGAAAATGTGGAGAATGAAGACTTAAAATACTTTCAGTCTGATTAAAGAATCTCTGTGTGTAATGTGTCACTCACTGTGGGTCAGGGGTCACAGGCCCACTACTGAAGGCAGGAGGCTCATCCATGGACCTGTCACTCTTCATAGACACACAGCTGGGTACTGGAGATGATTCACTCTTCATTAACACACAGCTGGGTACTGGAGACGCTGCTCTCTTCACCCTGATGAAGATGAGGAAAGTGTTGAGTAATTTTGTTCTTCACTACATCTCATTTATCCTGAATATTCCCTCTTCCTGTTTCCTCAGATTAAGTCCTGATGTAAAGCTCCTCACTTTTGGTCAGAGGTTCCTCCTCCACTGCTGGAGTTATGAGGCTCCATCATGGAGTTGTTCCTCTTCACACACACACAGCTGGGCACTGGAGATGCTGCTCTCTGCTCCCTGTCAACAGTTCATCATAAAGAGGAGGAGCAGGACACTGAAACACTGATTATAATGAACCTGATGTCACGGCAGTGTGACTCCGCCCCCAAACACAATCCCAGTAACACTGGACACACTGGAAAAGGACATTTTAACAGATATGTTATATACAGTATTCTACATATACGTGAACGCTTGCTAAACACTTAAATGCAATAACACGCTACTTTAGCGCCATCTTTTGGCAACTTATATTAATGAATATTGACGATGTTTTTTTCTTTTTTTTTTACCAATGTTCCGCCTAAGATCGTCTAGTTTAGAACAAATAAAAATGTGATTTAAAGGCAAACTATTCTTCCAGTGTGACAATATCAGTGACTATACAGTGGCCTCTCTTGAAAAATGCTAAATAATATTTGAATCCATATTTAATTTTAAACTTGTATCTAAATAGTTATATTTAGGTATCATAAGTATCTCTAACTACAGTGACTCTTTGACGATGATCCTTAAATACAGATTCTCCTGAACAATGTTAAATACGACATGCGCTATCACCTTTCTCCGTGTCAGTAATCTACATTTCCGGAGTGACTGAAGTTCAAAAAGTTCGCCGTTTTGTCACAGATCGTTTCGTACAGATTCAGACTGGATTACGTCCTTTATCGTTAGAACATTAAACCAGTATATTTTGTACATAATGTAACATTTCAAACATTTCTGTAAGTGTTAATAAACTCACCGTCGTATGTCCCAGACGTGCGTTCATAAGGTGATTTTTATTTGGCGTTTACTTTCGGTTTCGTCTCATCTCATTTGACCACACCTATGACGTAGTTTCCGTGCGAACACTAGGGGGCGCACAGACACAGAGCGAAAAACAAACGTGAACGTCATGGCCAAACGTTTTGAGAATGATACAAATATTAATTTGAAAAAGCTTCAGTTTTTATAATGGCAATTTGCATATACCCCAGAATGTTATAAAGAGTGATCAGCTTAACAGCAATTAATTGCAAAGTAAATATTTGCCTAGAAAATGAACTTTATCCCCCAAAACACATTTCAACTTCATTGCAGCCCTGCCTTAAAAGGACCAGCTAACATTGTTTCAGTGATTGCTCCATTAACACAGGTGTGGGTGTTGATGAGGACAGGGCTGGAGATCAATCTGTCATGATTAAGTAAGAATGACACCACTGGACACTTTAAAAGTAGGCTGGTGCTTGGCATCATTGTTTCTCTTCTGTTAACCATGGTTATCTCTAAAGAAACACATGCAGTCATCATTGCACTGCACAAAAATGGCCTAACAGGGAAGAGTGTCACAGCTAGAAAGATTGCACCTCAGTCAACAATCTATCGCATCATCAAGAACTACAAGGAGAGAGGTTCCATTGTTGCCAAAAAAGCTCCAGGGCGCCCAAGAAAGACCAGCAAGCACCAGGACCGTCTCTTAAAAGTGTTTCAGCTGTGGGATCGGGCTACCAGCAGTGCAGAGCTTGCTCAGGAATGGCAGCAGGCAGGTGTGAGTCCATCTGCACGCACTGTGAGGCGGAGACTCTTGGAGCAAGGCCTGGTCTCAAGGAGGGCAGCAAAGAAGCCACTTCTCTCCAGAAAAAACATCAGGGACAGACTGATATTCTGCAGAAGGTACAGGGAGTGGACTGCTGAGGACTGGGGTAAAGTCATTTTCTCTGATGAATCCCCTTTCCGATTGTTTGGGACATCTGGAAAACAGCTTGTTCAGAGAAGACGAGGTGAGCGCTACCACCAGTCTTGTCTCATGCCAACTGTACTATGTGAAAATATAATATTTGTGTCATTCTCAAAACTTTTGGCCATGACTGTACATTTGTATTTCATATGTATACATATAGGCCATAATGTGAACCAACAAAAAGTGCTTAGAAAGTGATTTTTGTTCGCACGTCTGGGCACTACTTTTTAAAAGTGTTTTTGAATAGACAATACCCTTATTGACATTGAGTTAAAAGTTCTCCGTAAAATATCCTGCAGTTTTGTCACAGTGCATAAATGAATATATACGTGAATTTAAAAAAAACAAAATTTCTATGCTGCTGGTTTTGCTTGTAACTTAATTCATCTCCATTTTCACAACCTAAAATGTATCTCAAACTGACCTATACATGTACCTAAACATATAAGAGAAGTATTAATGCTTTAGTACACTCAAGTGTGAATTTACATTATGGAATATTGCCACACAAAATAAAGCATAAACACAATATGAAGTTGTATACACTGGTGTTTTATATATCAATTTTCAGTAGATACTGTGTAATCACAGACAGCAAAAAAGTACAGACTTTAGTCAATGGTGGCTGAAATAAATCAAAACGTTACTGCACCCCCTTTTGTTTTAAATAATGAATAAAATAAACACTACAATAAATGCAATATACAGCTACAAATATGTTTATACACAGTACAGAATGGTGTCTTAAGGTCACAGCATGGTTCATTCTAGCATTGAATACATTACTGTCCCTCGATCCCAAATACAAAGTTATTTTCTTACTCATTACTATTATTCATCCATTTCACTGTCATCATCAGAGTCATCATCCCATGGAGCAATGTGCTCTGTTTCTTTTAAAGTATTTCCACAATTTTGGCATCTACATAAATCTGTACAACACGGGCTGGCAGACATACAGGAACATCTCCCTGTCTCACATTTGCCCTGCTTACAACTGCAGTGAACTACCTGCAACACACTTTCAGGGGCGGGTTTTAGTCATCCAGGTCACCGTTAACTCTCCATCCTCAAGGTGCCATCCATTGCCAATGGGTGAAGGGGCACATATTACTTTTCAAAGAGTGTCTCGTTATTGCTGCTTGGTAGTTTGTCCTTTTGCAATGCTGATACAGGGCATCACTTCTTGGGGCATGGATAGTTCTGGCAAAGCTGAGGTTGACATGCAGAATGTTTTGTATCTGGCATCGTTCACATCTGCCAAGAATGTCTGACCATACAGTTGGCACACATATTTGCAAAGCAGTTCAAAGGTCGACTGATCCAGGTTAAAACTACTGCCCAAATCTGTAAATGCAGTCAGGTATTCCTTTTTCTCTGAGACAAAAGAAAATGTCTTTCTTTTGCCCTTGTCCTGAAAGGCACTTGTAGAGTCACATCCTGAGAATGTGTGGATCCCAATAAGAGCTGAACACACACGGGTGCCAAGAGCTGATGACACCTTGGCTATGTCAATGATTCTTGTTCTGTTGGTAAATCCAGTGAAAAAATACAACCTACAAGGTAAAGCTCTCTGCAAACTTACAGCAATTACTGCCACATCAGTATCAGGGCTCTTGATGACTACAGTCTTATGTTCCTGTGCAGCATGTTGTGCATGTAAAAACAACCTGGAATATCAACATAGCCAGCGTTGGTTCCTCAGTTGCACCCACAATCCAGGAAATCAGATTATACAATTTGAGAGGGACAACAGATTTAGCTTCAGTTACATTTGTCATCTGATGTGGGTGGCCGTGGGCATGTCATCCCAGAAGCGTCATGCAAAAAAAAATTTGGGTTTTTTCACAGTCACTTTCAGTTTGTCTTACCTCAGTTGACTCAGTTGTTGTTGCTGTGTCTAATGGGTGAGGTCGCCCGTCTAGTAAAGTATCTGCAGATAACGTCTCAACAAAAACCATCTGACACATGTAGCGCTTGCTGGGAGAGTAAAACACCAGCTGGGGGAAGTCACGGGCTAACCGCCTCTTCAAATTATTCATTTTTTTTTTTTTTTTGGCCCACCTCCACCCCCCCATCTTTGGAGGACAACTTTGTTTTTATGTACAGATTTAAATGGCAATTATAACAATTCTGTATAATATATAGTATAGTGCTAACAATATATAGTGATAACAATATGCAAAGTGATAATTATTGGGTGGACCAAGAAAAGAGGGGGAGAGAAAGAATAAAAAGGGAAAAGACAAAGAGGCAGGAAAAGAAAGAAGAAGAAAGAAAATAATAATAATAATAATAATAATAATAAAAATAATAATAATAAAAATAAATAAATAAATAAAAAAAAATAATAATAAAATAAAACACGCAACCAGCTCAAATGACCACTGCAAAGAAGAACAGAAAGTAAACCAAATACATAGTACAAATGAGTGCGATGTATGGGTGTGTGTGTTTATGTGCAACCTAAAAGTGCAACATAGGATAGATGTATGGAATGTGGATAGCAAGGGTGGATAGCTGCGACAACATCCCCCCAGAGGCCAGAGGCGGGCAGAGAAAGACCCGGGAATCCCACCCGCAGGCGGGAGAGAGAGACCCCGGACAGCGCCCCACCAGTCAAGGAGCGCAGGTCCAGGGGAACCAGAGGGAACAGATGTAGGTGTTGGTGTATATGCATGTGTGGTAGTGTGTGATACTATGGTGCAGTTAAAATTGAGGGGACAGGTGCTAGGACAAACGTGGGTGTATGTCCACACTGTCCCCTCAAAGGCCCTCAATGTCTAAAGTGCAGTGAAAACTGAGGGACAGACAGTGGTGAGGAGACGGGTGAACCATGGCAGCAGGCCCACCTCGTCAACCTCTGGGTACATGCCTGCCCCCAGAATCCTAAATGTACAAGGACTGTGTGTGTGTGTGTGTGTGTGTGTGTGTGTGTGTGCTTGTGTGTGGGGGGTGGGTGGGTGGGAATGCTTAGGTCCAGAGGAAAGGGTCCTCTGGAAGAGGAGAGCCAGCTTGCTAGCTGGCTCATTGAGCACCGAACCTCACTGCCCCCCCAGCTCAAGGCAGGGAGCAGTCGACCTGGGGAGACCAGGGTGACAACCCTCCCCACCACCACATCCAAGCTCAGATCCACACCACACCAACGGTGTTAACGGCGGTCGTTAATTTGATACTCTTATCGGGCGATATAAAAATTATCGCCGTTAATCTATTCTTAAAGTTGGGTTGGGAACTGGGTCAAAGTGGGTAAGCAAACTATGATGACTTTCAACTTGATAGTTTAGCTCGGCTGTATTCCTAACCAAATTGCACAGTAGGGGCGAGAACGAGTTTTTAAACCTGTGAATTACAAATCGTACGTGTTTTTACATGGATGCAGCCACGAAGTCGCCAGGTTTGCTTCATGGAAAATTCATTTTTAGGAACGTAAAGCGTTACCGGAGCAGAGCTCGGAGCGGTCGTTTTCTGCATGGTCCTAGCGCTAGATTCGTCGCTATTTAAATATTTCTTTTTAACCGTTAAAACTGCAGAGGACCAAAACTGACTTTTGAAAATTACGTCCGTGAGGTTAAATGTACTAAATGTTGGCTTACATTTCAAATATCATGTTTAGCTGAATAAACATGTTATTTAATGTACAGTATGTAGGCTTACAAATTCATGTTTAACTGAATAAACCGTTGAACACGAGTAGCCTACATTTTATTGAGCATGTTTTTTTTTCTTCAAGTATCAAAGTAGAACAGCTTCCTCAAGCAGTCATTGATGCATTTTGGAAACAGGAGATGAGCCCCTGGTCTAATGCACCCTCTGTATTAAGAAACCCTATCTCAAAAACTGACTTTTAGTAATTACTTGGGTAGCACGCATATGAGCCACTTTAATATAGATTAATCTAGATTAATTTCAAGATTTCAGTGAGATTAATCTAGATTAAAAAAATTAATCTATGCCCACCCCTAATATATACACACATACATACATACATACATACATACATACATACATATATATACATACACATATATACACACATACATACATACATACATACATATATATCTACACATACATATACACCCACACACGCTTGTCCCATATACACAACACCCCTGTGTATGCACCCACAACCATACCAATTGCACAGTGATCAAACGATGACAGACATCAACAGTATTGAGGACATGCTGGTCGGAGTCCGGAACCCTACCTCCCGGCCCACCCCAGACATCCCCATCATCCACCACCCCACTCCCACCACCCAGGCACCTCGGAGCCCCAAGGCCCAGACCCAGCGCCCCGACCCAGGCCGACCGACCCACCCCACCCAGCGGTGCAACCGCAGCGGCGCAGGTCCCCCCGCACGGGCAGGGCCCCAGCTTGGGGTCGGGGGGCCCCAGGCACCGGGCCCCGCGTCCCACCACCTGGCCCCACAGGGGAGGCCAGCCACCCCGCCGAGGGCCAGCATCTGCTCCCCTCGCACCCCGGCCCCACACCCCAGAGCCCAGAGGGAGCGCCACCCAAGCCCCCCCCCCACCACCGCCCGCCAGGGCAAGCACATGACATCCCAGGTCGGCAGCCCCGGCCCTCCAGCCCAGAAAGTGGCCGGCACGAGCAGTCTCCCCGGGGTCGACCCCCAGCCACCAACCGGCCCTCCGGGAGCTGAAGCCCACGCCAACCACCCCGACTAGCTAATGGAACTGATCAGTGGGAACCAAAGAGAATTAAATTCCTCCGACTGGTCTTTAGAGGAAGCAGACATTCTCTCCAGACAGATGTGATCAAGTAATAAATTTTTGTAATGAGTAATATGCAGGTTCTTTTTCGTTTTCCAATTGATGAGAATGGTTTTCTTGGCGATGCATAGGGCAGTGAGAACTGTAGGGGTTATAGTTATGAGATATAACTAACCTACCTGCTTGCCTACAACCAAGGACGGAAATAGGTGCAGAAGAAGGATTGACGTGCATAAAACTTAAATATCTGACTCCAAATTATAGTTGGTAAGAATCTAAAAGAACTCACTTCTTGAATAGATCAGTACAGGTTATAGAATATACCTAACCAACTTTATAAAGTACCTTGCTATAAACAATAGCCTGCTTTGTCAGAGGTTTATCATAAACATGCGTAGCAGATGGGATACTTTAGAGGGAATTGGCATTAGCATTGATTTACCTTTTAACTGATACTAATAATGAGCTCATCTGGCCCAGTATAGCTATAATCAAGGAAGACCGTGGCTACACAATTAACCAGATTTATTCAATAACCAACAAAATATAAAACAATAACAACCATACTAGATTAAAGTAACAATAATACCTAATGGAAACAGAGATACCAACCGGTGCAGGCTGCCTCACGGAGAAGGACCCCAAAGGAAGCAAAGAGAGAAGAGCCGAGATGAAAGAAGAGAGCCCAGATGAAAGAAGAGAGCCCAGATGAAAGAAGAGACCCCTGCACCCACAAACTTGTCTTTTTATATCCCCCAGCATCTCAAAGGGACAGCAGTCACAAAAACAAGGTTAACCAATGGGAATCAGGTTGCTGGTAAAGACATCAGAGTACATTTGCATACAGTGTGCATTCCATACAGGACTGTCCCCTTTGGGGTGAAGTCTACAAACCTTATCAGGGAGTGATGGAACTCTTATCCTGTTAGCATAACCTGCAAAATAAGACTAAACATGCCACACAAACATACTGACATAACTAAAATACAAATGATCAGTTTTATCCCATTGCTCTGGGAACCTCTTGAGGTAAACCACCATTTGTTGCCCCCCATGGTTTTATGGAGGAACACCAGATCCTGCATCCCCCACAGGAACACATCTGAGCACTCCTACAGAACTATGTGTGATATGTTTGCCTCTGTATCTAATTCACTGACGTCTCCTAAGATGCACAGTCTGGGGGAAGTTGGGATGCAGCTTTTAAGCCCCGTGGACAATTCTACACATACCTTCTGCCAGAATTCCTTAACAGGCCTACAATCCCATATAGCATACATATAGTTATCAATTATATTGCCTGTACAGTGGGTGCATATGTTTGATTGTGCTAGGCCCATTGGTAACATCCTTTGTCCTGTATAGTGTGTTCTATGAAGGACTTTGTATTGTATAAGTTGTAAGTTGGGGCTTTTACTTATTTTGAAGATATTTGTACATATGTCGGTCCAGAAGTGTTGATCTGGATTAATAAATAGATCTCGTTCCCATTTGGCTATCGGAAGGGAGATTGAGTCATCAAATTTTAACAATAATTTATACAGTTTTGATAATAATTTAGGAGTATATAGATTTAAAAATTCAGTTATCCATGCTGATATTTCTAAGTTCAGTTGATTGCGGTTGAATCTCTGTTGAATGATGGATTTTAATTGTTGATATTCCCGAAATCTACTGTTGTTTATTCCATATTCTGATACAAGTTCCTGGAATGTGACAAAGTTTCCATCTTTAATAACATGTTCTAAATTTTTTATTCCCTTGTCAAGCCATGATGTGAAATGTAGTACTTTCTTGTTCTGACAGATGTCTGAATTGTTCCAAATGGGTGTTAGTTTGCATGGGATGAGTGGGGACTGAGTTAATTTAAGGAATTCCCACCAGGCTGTCAGTGAAGTATTTATACTAAGGCTTTTAAAACAGTCCTGACGCTTAATATTAGAGCTAATGTAAGTGTGACGGGCAGGTGTGAGCAACAGAAATGGAAGCGATCACGCCAAGTCTCGGGGAAAAAGGATGATTTAATAGAAAGTGTGCAAACTAAAACCCGTGCAAAAGATCCAAATTAAGGATATAATGACCAGCGGTCAACTGGTACGAAGACAGGACATATATAGACAAACAAACGACCATCAGATGGGAACGGATCACGGGCTCCGCCCACCTGAGGGGCGCACACGACGTCACAAAACAACAACAACAACAGCCGCTGTGGACAGAGGCGGCCGGTAGGGGGCCGCCTCACCGTGACAGACCCCCCCACCAAGCCGCACTCCCCTCCACTGGGTGTGTGGCACACAGCGGCTGCACACAAAACATGAAGGGGCAGGAAGGCAGAGACAGGCAGGAACACACCTCCTGCCGTCCGGGAGCTGGAACATAAAACACACATTAGACAGCTCACCTCCCCGGGCGGGACCGTGGACAGACCGGGCCGTTCACAACACAAAACCACGCCCCGGTCGGTCACAGGGCCCTCACGCCCTAACTGGCGTTTAGCCAGTGAGCCCCACGGGTGTGCGGACGAGGAGCTATGGCTCCTTTATCGGCTCCTTTATCGTCCGTACAGGTGGTTCTAGGCGGTTCGTGACGGACGCTTTGCCGAGAGCAGTCACCTCCCAGACGCAGGACTGAGCGCGTCGGATCCGCCCTTCGTTGTGGGTTCGGGGCACTCGGTCTTGTTGGCACCCCGGGACGGGTAGTGCCCTTGGAGGGGGCGTCTGTCACGTTGAGGACCCCGGCCCCTCCCTTTTGGGCGTGTGTTTACATTGTCCACGTGTATCATCTGCGTCTGTGTATCTCCGTGGTTGTGGTTATTGTCCTGTGCTAACGTGTATCACCTGTGGCTCGTCTCGTGAATCACGTGGGGTTAATGTGGTTCGTCTATTTAATGTGTGCTCGCGCAGTGTCCCGTGCTCGTCAATGTCTAAGTCTACACGTAGTGTGTGTGCTTGTGTTATGTGAGTCGTGCGCTATTGCGCAATCTACGTTGTCCATTAAAGTGACGTCTGCAAAAATCAAGAATTCGTGTCTCGTCCGTCTATCGCCGCCCAGCGTCACAGAAATATTGATACAAATTTGGTAATTCTAAGCCACCATTGCGTTTTGGCTTTTGCAAGGTTTTCATACTTATTCTTGATGGCTTGTTTTTCCATAGAAATTTTGAGATGTTTGAATCTAAGGATTTAAACCAAGCAGCAGAGGGTTTATTTGGGATTAGTGAGAATAAATAGTTAACTTTGGGTAGAAACATCATTTTAATGGTAGCGACTCTCCCCATGAGTGATATAGGTAAAGCGTTCCAACGTGTGAGATCATCTTCTATTGTTTTTAATAGAGGGATATGATTTAACTGCACCAAGTCTAACAGTTTAGCAGAGACATGTATGCCTAAATATCTAATATTACCTGATTGTAGTGGAGTGGTGGTCGTGTTCTGGAAACTACAATTTATAGGCAAAACTGTTGATTTGCCCCAGTTGATGGAATATTCTGTTATAGAAGAGAAGCTGTCTAAGTTTGATTGTATTCGGAAGGGAAGTTCTGTAGGAAAAGTAACACATCATCTGCGTAGAGACTTATCTTATGGTTTGTGGTTCCTGTGTTAATTCCTGTAATATTTGCATTTTGTCGAATTGCTGATGCTAATGGCTCAATGAAGAGAACGAAAAGAGAGGGTGATAGTGGGCAGCCCTGCCTGGTACCCCTCTGCAGAGTGAAGCTTTGTGAGGTGATGTCGTTTGTCCTAACCCGTGCATTAGGAGAACTATGTAAGGCTTTGATCCAGATTATGAAGGATGGGCCAAATCCAAATTTGTGTAGAACTGCTAATAAATATTTCCAGTTTACCCGGTCAAATGCTTTTTCTGCATCTAAAGATACAATGGTAGTCTCTAATTTGTTAATTGTGCAGTAATCTATTATGTTTATTAGTCTGCGTGTATTGTTAGCAGATTGATCTACCCTTGATAAAACCTGTCTGGTCTGGATGTATTATAAGTGGGGTGATTTTCTCTAATCTTCTGGCAAGTGCTTTGCAAATAATTTTAAGATCTACGGAGGGAGCAGGAGGAAATGACGGAGTGACACGTCAGGCAGCAAACCGGCAGAAGGCGGAAGCTTTGGAACATGGCGGCAGGCCGCTGCTAAGCAAAATTAACAATATTTTTTATTACCCGCTAACATAATTTAAGACAACCTAAAAATATAGCATAATAATCTCTGTGTTTGTTTTTTGTTGGTTTTTCTTTATTTCTCTTTTACATAGGTATCAACGGACGCAACAACTCTGGAGCACCGCAAAGATTTGGACAATATATTTACGTATATTGACAACTGCTACGATAGAATTATCATGAGCAAACCAGACAAGACGCCATCGACCAAGAGGAGCCGTGCCGAAGCTTCCCCGGGAGCGGCTTCCCCACACACCTGCAACACGGCGGACATCCTGGAATCCATCAACACCAAACTGTCCAGGTTTGACGCGCGCCTGGCGCTGGTGGAAATTCTCCACCAAGAGTTTCAGGCGTTGCGTGAGTCGGTGGAATTTAGCCAGCAGCAAGTGGAAGCACTCGCGGCTGAAAATACGGTTCTCAGAGAGTCGGTGAAATCGCTCACCGAGGGAATGACCCGACTCTCTGAAGAAAACAAAAAAATAAAGGAAACTGTCATTGATCTTCAGTCCCGCAGTATGAGAGACAATCTTATATTTGCAGGTATCCCGGAGAAGGCGGACGAAGACCCCGAGACTACGGTGAAAACATTCATACAGACTCACCTAAAAGTCTCAGAGGCAACCGTCAAAACCATCAGCTTTCACCGCGTTCACCGCCTGGGGGGGAAACGGCCAGATGCGCGGAGACCCAGACCGATCGTGGCAAAATTTGAACATTTCAAACAAAAGGAACTGCTGAAAAGCCGCGGCCGGGAGCTGAAGGGAACCAACTTCAGTATTAACGATCAGTTCCCCAAAGAAATCCTGGAGCGACGCAAGGTCTTGTTTCCCATCCGCAAGAGTTTCATCCAGGCAGGATCCCGGGCTGTAATATCAGTGGATAAACTCTACGTAAACGGTCAACTCTACCGCGACACCAACACAACACCATGGCTGTTCTAAACAGGTGAAATGTATCAACACCGACACCAACTCCTTACTACACATTACTTTTCGCCTAGAACAACAAGACATGTTTAATTTAAATAACTAATGCCGGTCTAATTAGCACCGTACTGTATGTTTTCCGTCATTAGTCCTAGTTGTTTATACTTTTTTTGTTGTATATGCACTTTCAGTGTACGTCTCCTTTTCCCTTCCCCTCTCTTTTTCTCTTTCTACACTCACCCAGCGATTTGTTCACCCACTTTCAAGACTGCAATGTATTGTATGCACACACACACGCACATGCAGGCAGGTAGGCAAAACAGACACACACGTAGACATATAGCACATTCTCACACTAACACACAGGAGATACACACACATGACCGATTCATGCAGGCACAGACACATAGGCATGTAGCGCAGACGCAGACACATACACGAAACATTCAACACAGGCATACTACACAGAAGTGCAACACACACACCTTTAGCAACCGTCCAACACTCAAACAAGTAGTTTTAACATTAGTTCACTGAAGTTCGTCACATGGAATGTACGTGGAACTGGTTCGAGGGAAAAGAGATTGAAAATTTTTAATCGGCTAAACGACTTACAAGCAGATATTGTCTTTCTACAGGAAACACATATGTCCAAAACACCTACATACACACTGACCTCTCCTCAGTTCCCACACTTGTACTCAGCCTGTTACAACTCAAAACAAAGGGGGGTGGCCATATTAATTAACAAAAGGATAAGCTTTTCCATTAGCAACAATATAACTGATCCAGATGGTAGATACATAATACTCAACCTATCCATTCTAAATATGCGTTTATGTTTTGCTAACATATATGGGCCGAATGTTGACGACCCCTCCTTTTTCCACAGTATTTTCACTGCACTCTCTGATCACTCTGACACCAAACTAATAATAGGAGGAGACTTCAACTTGGTACTTGATCCAGATATCGACAGGCTCAGTACAGCAGTGAGTCAAAGGAACTGGCAGTCTATAGACACCCTAAAACAATATATGAACGATTTTGGGCTCTCTGATGCGTGGCGTTCACAACACCCCACTCTCCGGGACTACTCTTTCTTTTCGGCAGTACACCACTCACATTCTCGTTTAGACAACTTCTTAGTTAGCAATTCCATTATGACAGATGTCACAGACACTTGTATTCACCCTATCACTATCAGTGACCATGCACCGGTCTCTCTCTCTTTGACACAGAAAAGAACCACACCAGCAACGAGGAACTGGAGATTAAATACATCATTACTTAAGGAACAAGATTTCATTAATTACTTCAAA
Organism: Brachyhypopomus gauderio; assembly: GCF_052324685.1. NCBI lineage: Eukaryota > Metazoa > Chordata > Actinopteri > Gymnotiformes > Hypopomidae > Brachyhypopomus > Brachyhypopomus gauderio. The sequence continues at coordinate 65,954 of NW_027506934.1, read as the reverse complement.
AAAGAATGGGCAACATATTTAGAATATAACGATCTACCAGGTACCTCTCCGTGTGTTCTTTGGGAAGCAGGGAAGGCAGTAATGCGGGGGAAAATAATATCCTACTGCACACATAAGAAAAAGACAGAAAAAACACAGGTATTAGAATTGGAAGAAAAAATAAAATCTTTAGAAGCTGCCCATGCTGCTTCACCACAAGAACACACACTGAACAAGCTGAGGAAACTCAAACTGGAATTGAATGAAATAATAGATAAAGACACAATTTTTACTGCAAAGACTGCGCTGGCAGAATTTTGAACATGGCAATAAATCTGGAAAATTCCTTGCTAATCAGTTAAAGCTTAATAAGGAAAAAACAACTATCTCCTCTATTAAGAACTCAACAGGCAGCATTATTCACGACCCACAACAAATAAATAAAGCTTTTAAAGAGTTTTATAAAGCTTTATACGCATCACAGATTAATCCATCAGATTCAGCTATTGAAGAATTTATTAATAATATAAATCTCCCAAAGCTAGAAAACGAACAAATTGTTGCACTGGATTCACCACTTGCTCTGCCCGAATTACATGAAGCCTTACAGCAGCTACCAAATAACAAAGCTCCAGGACCAGATGGATTTCCTGTAGAATTCTACAAAGAATTATGGTCTGTGCTAGAACCAACCTTTTTTAGAATGGTAAATCAAATTAAAAAAGATCATGTCCTGTCTCCAGACATGAATTCTGCTAACATCAGTGTACTTCTAAAGCCAGGCAAAGACCCTACACTTCCTTCCAGCTATCGCCCCATTTCACTCATAAACGTAGATCTTAAAATTATTTGCAAAGCACTTGCCAGAAGATTAGAGGAAATCACCCCACTTATAATACATCCAGACCAGACAGGTTTTATCAAGGGTAGACAATCTGCCAACAATACACGCAGACTAATAAACATAATAGATTACTGCACAATTAACAAATTAGAGACTACCATTGTATCTTTAGATGCAGAAAAAGCATTTGACCGGGTAAACTGGAAATATTTATTAGCAGTTCTACACAAATTTGGATTTGGCCCATCCTTCATTAACTGGATCAAAGCCTTACATAGTTCTCCTAATGCACGGGTTAGGACAAACGACATCACCTCACAAAGCTTCACTCTGCAAAGGGGCACCAGGCAGGGCTGTCCACTATCACCCTCACTTTTCGTTCTCTTCATTGAGCCATTAGCAGCAGCAATTCGACAAAATGCAAATATTACAGGAATTAACACAGGAACCACAAACCATAGGATAAGTCTCTACGCAGATGATGTATTACTTTTCCTACAGAACACACAAGCTTCCCTTCCGAATACAATCCATCTTATAGACAGCTTCTCTTCTATAACAGAATATTCCATCAACTGGGGCAAATCAACAGTTTTGCCTATAAACTATAGTTTCCAGAACACGACCACCACTCCACTACAATCAGGTAATATTAGATATTTAGGCATACATGTCTCTGCTAAACTGTTAGACTTGGTGCAGTTAAATCATATCCCTCTATTAAAAACAATAGAAGATGATCTCACACGTTGGAACGCTTTACCTATATCATGGGGAGAGTGGCTACCATTAAAATGATGGTTCTACCCAAAGTTAACTATTTATTCTCATTAATCCCAAATAAACCCTCTGCTGCTTGGTTTAAATCCCTAGATTCAAACATCTCAAAATTTCTATGGAAAAACAAGCCATCAAGAATAAGTATGAAAACCTTGCAAAAGCCAAAACGCAATGGTGGCTTAGAATTACCAAATTTTTATCAATATTTCTTAGCCAATAGATTACAGTACATTTTAAAATGGGTCAAATACGACTTAATAGACAGGCCATGGTTGGACCTAGAACAAGCATTTTGCGGGAAAATAAAACTCTCAGACCTACCTTACATTAGCTCTAATATTAAGCGTCAGGACTGCTTTAAAAGCCTTAATATAAATACTTCACTGACAGCCTGGTGGGAATTCCTTAAATTAACTCGGTCCCCACTCATCCCATGCAAACTAACACCCATTTGGAACAATCCAGACATCTGTCAGAACAAGAAAGTACTACATTTTTCATCATGGCATGACAGGGGAATAAAAAATTTAGAACATGTTATTAAAGATGGAAACTTTGTCACATTCCAGGAACTTGTATCAGAATATGGAATAAACAACAGTAGATTTCTGGAATATCAACAATTAAAATCCATCATTCAACAGAGATTCAACCGCAATCAACTGAACTTAGAAATATCAGCATGGATAACTGAATTTTTTAATCTATATACTCCTAAATTATTACCAAAATTGTATAAATTATTGTTAAAATTTGATGACTCAATATCCCTTCCGATAGCCAAATGGGAACGAGATCTATTTATTAATCCAGATCAACATTTCTGGACCGACATATGTACAAATATCTTCAAAATAAGTAAAAGCCCCAACTTACAACTTATACAATACAAAGTCCTTCATAGAACACACTATACAGGACAAAGGATGTTCCAAATGGGCCTAGCACAATCAAACATATGCACCCACTGTACAGGCAATGTAATTGATAACTATATGCATGCTATATGGGATTGTAGGCCTGTTAAGGAATTCTGGAAGAAGGTATGTGTAGAATTGTCCACGGGGCTTAAAAGCTGCATCCCAACTTCACCCAGACTGTGCATCTTAGGAGACGTCAGTGAATTAGATACAGAGGCAGACATATCACACATAGTTCTCACTGCCCTATGCATCGCCAAGAAAACCATTCTTATCAATTGGAAAACGAAAAAGGACCTGCATATTACTCATTACAAAAATTTATTACTTGATCACATCTGTCTGGAGAGAATGTCTGCTTCCTCTAAAGACCAGTTGGAGGAATTTAATTCTCTTTGGTCCCCACTGATCAGTTCCATTAGCTAGTCGGGGTGGTTGGCGGGGGCCTCGGCCCCCGGAGGGCCGGTTGGTGGCTGGGGGTCGACCCCGGGGAGACTGCTCGTGCCGGCCACTTTCTGGGCGGGGGGGGCCGGGGCTGCCGACCTGGGATGGCATGTGCTTGCCCTGGCGGGCGGTGGTTGGGGGGGCTTGGGTGGCGCTCCCTCTGGGCTCTGGGGTGTGGGGCCGGGGCGTGGGGAGGGGCGGGTGCTGGCCCTCGGCGGGGTGGCTGGCCTCCCCTGTGGGGCCGGGTGGCGGGACCCGGGGCCTGGTGCCTGGGGCCCCCCGACCCCGAGCTGGGGCCCTGCCCGTGCGGGGGGACCTGCGCCGCTGCGGTTGCGCCGCTGGGGGGGGTGGGTCGGTCGGTTTGGGTCGGGGGGTCGGGTCTGGGCCTTGGGGCTCCGAGGTGCCTGGGTGGTGGGAGTGGGGTGGTGGATGATGGGGATGTCTGGGGTGGGCCGGGAGGTAGGGTTCCGGACTCCGACCAGCATGTCCTCAATACTGTTGATGTCTGCCATCGTTTGTTCACTGTGCGATTGGTATGGTTGTGGGTGCATACACAGGGGTGTGGTGTATATGGGACTAGCGTGTGTGGGTGTATATGTATGTGTAGATATATATGTATATATGTATGTATGTGTATGTATATATTTATATATATGGATGGATGTATGTATGTATATGGGTATATATGTATATATTTATGGGTTAAATGTGTGTGAGTGCATACGTGTATGAAAGAAATGTGTGTCTAGGTGTATGTGGATGTGCGGACTGGCTGCTCTCTGTGGTGGGGGTGGTGTGGATCCGTGCTTGGATGTGGTGGTGGGGGGGGTTGCCGCCCTGGTCTCCCCGGGTCGACCACTCCCTGCCTTGAGCTGGGGGGGCAGTGAAGTTCGGTGCTCAATGAGCCAGCTAGCAAGCTGGCTCTCCTCTTCCAGAGGACCCTTTCCTCTGGACCTAAGCATTCCCACCCCCCCCCCCCCCCCCCCCACACACACACACACACACACACACACATCCTTGCTCATTTAGGATTCTGGGGACAGGCAGGTACCCAGAGGTTGACGAGGTGGGCCTGCTGCCATGGTTCACCCGTCTCCTCACCACTGTCTGTCCCTCAGTTTTTACTGCACTTTAGACATTGAGGGCCTTTGAGGGGACGGTGTGGACATGCACTCACGTTTGCCCTAGCATCTGTCCCCTCAATTTTAACTGCACCATAGTATCACACACTACGACACATGCATATACACCAACACCTACACACAACACTGGGGGTGGAGGGGTGGGAAGGCCTTCCTTCACCCACTTCCTGCTCCCTGCCGGGGCGGGGGGGGGGGGTTGCTGGCACGGGACTGGGCTGGTGGCTTCCTAGGACCGCTACTGGTCCTTGCTGGTCCAGCCATCTGCCCCTGCCGCAGAGGGTGTGCTAGTCTGGATAAGTGTGTGTCTCTGTCCTTGTTTTCTTCTTGTTTCTGAATGGGTGGATGAATGAGTGCGTGTTGGAGGGAGGGGACATATGGCCAGGTTTGGAGGTGTGAGGGTGAATTTGAGTGTATGTGTGTGTGTGTGTGTGGGGGTGGGTGTGTACATGCTGGGGGTGTATAGGGGCGAATGTAGGGTGGGTTTGGTTAGGTGGGTGAGGACAGCTGGTTCTGGGTCGGGGCTGGTCGTGCCCGGTTCACTCATGGACACTCCCCTGAGACTACTGCACCACTCCAGAGGGGGGGCGCCTTGGGGCTCCGGTGTCCGGCTTGGCCCCCCGGCGTAGGGGCGGTTGGCCCGCTCCCCTGGGCGGTGGTGATATGGGGCGGCCGGGTGCTCCTCGGCGGGAGGTGGGCCCTGCCGGGTGGTGGGTGGCTTTCCGGGCGCGTGGCGCCGTGGTTTTGCCGCTGGCCCCTGGGGGGGGGGGGGGGGCATCCTGGGGGGGAGGCGCTCTGTTCCCTCTGGTTCCCCTGGACCTGCGCTCCTTGACTGGTGGGGCGCTGTCCGGGGTCTCTCTCTCCCGCCTGCGGGGGCGGGCGGGTGAGGGTTTCTGGGAAGTGCGGCTCTGGTACTCCACCGCTCTGTGGGGGGCCGTGGGCGGGTGGGGTTCCCGGGTCTCTCTCCGCCCGCCTCTGGCCTCTGGGGGAATGCTGTCGCAGCTACCCACCCTTGCTGGTAAGTACATTCCATACATCTATCCTATGTTGCACTTCTAGGTTGCACATAAACACACACACACACACACCCATACATCGCACTCATCTGCACTATATGTATTTGGTTTACTTTCTGTACTTCTTTGCAGTGGTCATTTGAGCTGGTTGCGTGTTTTATTTTATTAATATTATTATTATTATTATTTTATTATTATTAATTTTTTTTTTTTTCTTTTTTTTTTTTTTTTTTTTTTTTTATTATTATTATTATTATTTTTTTTCTTCTTTTCTTTTTCTTCTCCTTTTTTCTCCTACCTCTGTCTTTTCCCTTTTTATTATTTCTCTCCCCCTCTTTTCTTGGTCCACCTAACCCCAATAATTATCACTTTGCATACTGTTATCACTATATATTGTTATCACTACACTATATATTATACAGAATTGTTATAATTGCCATTTAAATCTGTACATAAAAACAAAGTTGTCCTCCAAAGATGGGGGGGTGGAGGTGGGCCAAAAAAAAAAAAAAAAGATCTACGTTTATGAGTGAAATGGGGCGATAGCTGGAAGGAAGTGTAGGGTCTTTGCCTGTAGGGCTTCATGTAATTCGGGCATAGCAAGTGGTGAATCCAGTGCAACAATTTGTTCATTTTCCAGCTTTGAGAGATTTATATTATTAATATATTCTTCAATAGCTGAATCAGATGGATTAATCTGTGATGCGTATAAAGCTTTATAAAACTCTTTAAAAGCTTTATTTATTAGTTGTGGGTCGTGAATAATGCTACCTGTTGAGTTCTTAATAGAGGAGATAGTTGTTTTTTTCTTATTAAGCTTTAAATGATTACCAAGGAATTTTCCAGATTTATTGCCATGTTCAAAATTCTGCCAACGCAGTCTTTGCAGTAAAAATTGTGTCTTTTTATCTATTATTTCATTTAATTCCAGTTTGAGTTTCCTCAGCTTGTTCATTGTGTGTTCTTGTGATGAAGCAGCATGGGCAGCTTCTAAAGATTTTATTTTTTCTTTCAATTCTAATACCTGTGTTTTTTCTGTCTTTTTCTTATGTGTGCAGTAGGATATTATTTTCCCCCGCATTACTGCCTTCCCTGCTTCCCAAAGAACACACAGAGAGGTACCTGGTAGATCGTTATATTCTAAATATGTTGCCCATTCTTTTTTGAAGTAATTAATGAAATCTTGTTCCTTAAGTAATGATGTATTTAATCTCCAGTTCCTCGTTGCTGGTGTGGTTCTTTTCTGTGTCAAAGAGAGAGAGACCGGTGCATGGTCACTTATAGTAGGTCACTTATAGTAATAGGATGAATACGAGTGTCTGTGACATCTGTCATAATGGAATTGCTAACTAAGAAGTTGTCTAAACGAGAATGTGAGTGGTGTACTGTCGAAAAGAAGGAGTAGTCCCGGAGAGTAGGGTGGTGTGAACGCCACGCATCAGAGAGCCCAAAATCGTTCATATATTGTTTTAGGGTGTCTATAGACTGCCAGTTCCTTTGACTCACTGCTGTACTGAGCCTGTCGATATCTGGATCAAGTACCAAGTTGAAGTCTCCTCCTATTATTAGTTTGGTGTCAGAGTGATCAGAGAGTGCAGTGAAAATATTGTGGAAAAAGGAGGGGTCGTCAACATTCGGTCCATATATGTTAGTGTGACCGGGGGGAGGTTCCCACACCACAGATACCCAAATAAATGAGTAGGCAAGCTGTTCCACATGTCAAAAAATTTATTTAGTAACAAGTATTAAAATATTATGATAAGACATAAAACATCAAACTAAAGAGGTACATAAAGCCAGTATTTATACACCGGCGCGTGGGCAATCAGATAAATTCACCGCTTTCTCGTCAGTAATGGTCAATAGGATTGCTTTGCCTATGATGTAGCTATATGAACATACTGCACTAGCTGTGCATTATTTTCTCTAAAAAACAAACACTACGAACGTAAGGTATCCTTACATGAACAATACAAGTATCCCATTTGAGAAAACACACACAGACAGCCTACCAATTAAAACACCTGTGAAAGGTGCGCGCTTGGCCTGTTGGTGGTCCAGGTACGACGCTACTCCACTGCGCTTCACCTGCTCTAGACAGTGTAGTCGACTGGTCCCCGGAACTCCCGAAATGTGAAACAAATCTGCATATTAACATCGGGATGCTACGCTCAACACGTATAAGCCAGTCACAATGGTTAGAGAGCTACCTACCGATCGTCCGGACAGAAGCGGACTTCTATGTGACCGAAATGATGCTCAAGGTGTCTACCGCAGCCACTCACTAATAATCCGGCTGGAGACCGGTTTCCGTTCGAATAGATAGCTTAGATCTACCACATCCAAGCACCTTGAACTTTCAGCCGTGATACGCTATATTCAAACACACTCCTGGAGACCAGAAAACAGACGTCACACACGCGCGCACCTGCGCCATTTAACCTCGCTGCCGGATCACGTGATGGCTATAATTAAAATTGTAGAATATATTAAATAGAATTAAATTACCATCGGACAACTCCATTCACAGATTAAAAGCTCGCAAACAGTACAGCCCTACCACATTAGCAAAACATAAACGCATATTTAGAATGGATAGGTTAAGTATTATGTATCTATCATCTGGATCTGTTATATTGTTGCTAATGGAAAAGCTTATCCTTTTGTTAATTAATATGGCCACCCCCCTTTGTTTTGAGTTGTAACAGGCTGAGTACAAGTGTGGGAACTGAGGAGAGGTCAGTGTGTATGTAGGTGTTTTGGACATATGTGTTTCCTGTAGAAAGACAATATCTGCTTGTAAGTCGTTTAGCCGATTAAAAATTTTCAATCTCTTTTCCCTCGAACCAGTTCCATGTACATTCCATGTGACGAACTTCAGTGAACTAATGTTCAAACTACTTGTTTGAGTGTTGGATGGTTGCTAAAGGTGTGTGTGTTGCACTTCTGTGTTGTATGCCTGTGTTGAATGTTTCGTGTATGTGTCTGCGTCTGCGCTATATGCCTGAGTGTGTGTGTCTGTGCCTGCATGAATCGGTCATGTGTGTGTATCTCCTGTGTGTTAGTGTGAGATTGTGCTATATGTCTACGTGTGTGTCTGTTTTGCATACCTACCTGCATGTGCGTGTGTGTGTGCATACAATACATTGCAGTCTTGAAAGTGGGTGAACAAATCGCTGGGTGAGTGTAGAAAGAGAAAAAGAGAGGGGAAGGGAAAAGGAGACGTACACTGAAAGTGCATATACAACAAAAAAAGTATAAACAACTAGGACTTATGACGGAAAACATACGGTACGGTGCTAATTAGACCGGCATTAGTTATTTAAACTTAGACATGTCTTATTGTTCTAGGCGAAAAGTAATGTGTAGAAAGGAGTTGGTGTCGGTGTTGATACAGTTCACCTGTTTAGAACAGCCATGGTGTTGTGTTGGTGTCGCGGTAGAGTTGACCGTTCACGTAGAGTTTATCCACTGATATTACAACCCGGGAACCTGCCTGGATGAAACTCTTGCGGATGGGAAACAAGACCTTGTGTCGCTCCAGGATTTCTTTGGGGAACTGATTGTTAATGCTGAAGTTGGTTCCCTTCAGCTCCCGACCGCAGCTTTTCAGCAGTTCTTTATGTTTGAAATGTTCAAATTTTGCCACGATCGGTCTGGGTCTCCGCGCATCTGGCCGTTTCCCCCCCAGGCGGTGAACGCGGTGAAAGCTGATGCTTTTGACGGTTGCCTCTGAGATTTTTAGGTGAGTCTGTATGAATGTTTTCACCGTAGTCTCGGGGTCTTCGTCCGCCTTCTCCGGGATACCTGCAAATATAAGATTGTCTCTCATACTGCGGGACTGAAGATCGATGACAGTTTCCTTTATTTTTTTGTTTTCTTCAGAGAGTCGGGTCATTCCCTCGGTGAGCGATTTCACCGACTCTCTAAGAACCGTGTTTTCAGCAGCGAGTGCCTCCACTTGCTGCTGGCTGAACTCCACCGACTCTCGCAACGCTTGAAACTCTTGGTGGAGAATTTCCAGTTTGGTGTTGATAGATTCCAGGATGTCCACCGTGTTACAGGTGTGTGGGGAAGCCGCTCCCAGGGAAGCTTCGGCACGGCTCCTCTTGGTCGATGGGGTCTTGTCTGGTTTGCTCATGATAATTCTATCGAAGCAATTGTCAATTTACGTAAATATATTGTCCAAATCTTTGTGGTGCTCCAGAGTGGTTGCGTTCGTTGATACCTATGTAAAAGAAAAACAAACACAGAGATTATTATTATATATATATATATTTTTAGGTTGTCTTAAATTAAGTTAGTGGGTAATAAAAATATTTTTAAGTTTGTTTAGCAGCTGCCTGCCGCCATGTTTCAAAGCTTCCGCCTTCTGCCGGTTTGCTGCTTGACGTGTCACTCCGTCATTTCCGTTCACTCCGTCCGTTCCTCCTCCTCTTCAAATTATTCAAATTAAAAGTGTGAGTGTGTATACTGTATATATATATATATATATATATATATATATATATATATATATATATATATATATATATATATATATATATATATTGTGACAGTTTTCATATGGTATGAATAATTATGGACATGCCACTTTTTGTTCAATTGTGAATAAAAGCTGAGAAATATTTTTCCCCACAATGATGCCTCTTGTACATCATCGTATTATCTCCTGGGAGATGCCTGTGTCATTTCCAGTCAAAAATATAATTACTGGTTAAATAAAAGTAAATTTAAGTAAAAATTTGCCAGGGGTATGAATACTTTCGGGCATGACTGTGTATCCTCCTCAGACCCGAGAGAGGACACGTCAAAAACAAATGATTTCTTGCAAATAAATATGTTTGCTGCAGCCATTTAAAAGTCACAATAATTTTTTTTTCAATTGCATACAGATTTTAAGATATTCAGTGTCCAGTATACTGGACATTTGGAATTAAGGGCATAGACTCCACATGAGTTTGAAAACATCCAATATTTATTACTACTAACACAAGATCCAGAGCAAATGCATTTTCTATGTTAAGTGTTAGGGGAATCATGTAATACATTTTTACAGTAAAAAATACATATTAATATGGAAGTACATATAAATATTTTGTATTTCAGTTAGCAACATTCTATAGGTTAATTCCAAATGTCCATATAGCTGGACATACATGTTTCGCTCGAAATTTGGGACTGTGAAAATAACTTTCCATTGTTGCTATAATTATTTTTCGTATCAGTATACGTCTAAAATGACATATGTACAAAGACTTTTCAGTTATCAATATGGAATAATGAAGAAAAACTTGGGTTTTGTTCGGTTACGGAGGCGGTGTACGTCTTTCTCGGGAGTTGCCATTTCCAGGACTATTTTCGACAACCAATCAAAAAAACCGAAACGTACTTGACCAACCAATAGAAAGCCCTTGTTGGGCAGAAACCCGTAAAAGTGGGTGGGACATTGAAAAACTTGTTGTCGAGTTAAAAAACGCAGAAAAAAAATGTCCAGCATACTGGACGTTTGGAATGAGGAGGGTATCAAATATAAAACCCTGGTGCTGGCCTACAAAGCAAAGAATGGTCCAGCTCCTCCTTACTTGATGGCCATGGTAAAAGCCAGAAGCATACCTAGAGCCCTCCGCGCCTCAAGTATGACGCGGCTTGAGCCTCCATCATCCAGGACACATGGGAGACAAGCATCCAGACTTTTCTCTGTTCTGGCTCCAAGGTGGTGGAATGAACTTCCCTTGTGTGTCCGAACATCAGAGTCACTTGCTGTCTTCAGACGCCGACTGAAAACCCACCTCTTTCAAGTGCACTTTACGTAATTATGCTTCGTCTATTGTGCTTTATCGTCTCTTTCCTCAGGTGTTTGTTACAGGTATTGCTTACTGTTTTTTCTCAGGTATTGTGCAAAATTTGGTTATAGGAATTGCTTACTGTCTTTTTCCTTAGGTGATGTGTATATTCAGGTATAATAATGACTTGGCATAATTGTTAGGTATCATATGACTTTCTAGTCTAGTGGTTTTTCCAGCTTAGAGTACCTTGTGTTCAGGACTATCTATACTACCTTGGAGATTCCAAGCAACTACGTAGCACTTTGTAAGTCACTCTGGATAAGAGCGTCTGCTAAATGCCATAAATGTAAATGTAAATGTGTATATATATATATATATAAACAAAAAATGTTTTATGCACATTTTTTAAGTAGCAAAGATGGTATAATTTTGAAATTTAAAATACCTGTAGTTTGACACATCAAGTGTTTCATGGTCCTTCACCAGATTTATGAAGATCCTTCTTAACTGGGTCATTGTAAGTATCTCTTGGTTTACAATTATTCTATGGCGGATGACTTTTTCACAGAAGATCTTGTAGCTGGCATCATAAGTTGACTAATTTCTGCAAAAAATAAATAAACAGTGTGACTAAGGGCAGAGAATTATTAGTTGATGCAATATGAAATATAGCAACTTACTGTTCTTCTTCTGGGGTCCCAGTCACTGCAGTGGACTTTGACAAGAATCTGGTGTACTGTCTGTAACAGGACTTGTGGTATCGCACCTCCAGGGATACACAGTCTTTGTCCTGAATATGAACAAGTATGCTAGTGTCTTCCTTCATCGTGGCAGCTTTCAGCAATAGGCCTTTAAAAAATAAAAGAAAGAAGATATTTCATTTCCACAACAGGGACAAACAGTGGCAAATGGTGCTCTTTAATATGCTACCTTTCAGATCTCTCTCTCTCTCTCTCTCTCTCTCTCTCTCTCTCTCTCTCTCTCTCTCTCTCTCTCTCTATATATATATATATATATATATATATATATATATATATATATATATATATATATATATATATATATATATAATATTATTTTGCTTAATTTGTATAAATTATTTACTTAGCCTTCCACATGTTGAATAATTTTTTTATAACTGTATTTTTTTTTACTTACCTGCTGAAAACGTTTCTGCCTGTGACAGATGGTCCTTCTGGCGTTTGCCTCCAACAGATAGATACTTGTACTTTTTCTTGCATATTATGCATAATGCAGGACGCACAGGACCAACACAAGGACAAGCCCATCCTGGACCCAAGTGTCTTTGTTGGGGAAGATGTAGAAGGACCAGGGGATGGAGAGACTCGCATCTGTCCGTATCCTGAGCTTCAGAAGAATGTGTGACTCGCTTCTCTGTCGCATCCAAGCGCTTTTTGTGTATAAAATGGTGGTAGCTAGTGGGGTGATACCAGCATCTTCGGGAATATTCTCAAACTCCATTTCTATACAATGTTTATATGTTTCTGCTGTCCTCTGGCTCTCACCCTTTAAACCAAGCCACCGTTTGACGCTATTCCTGAACGTGTCCCACTGCGTTCATGAAAATGCATTTGCCTCTTCTTTTTTTAAAGATGTGTAAGATGCATATAACATTGTTTTGCACCCTTTTAAGCACATTTGAAGACAGTGTTGTCGTAAATTTATCTCCACTACTCTGTGTTGCAGAGGCGCAGACATGTTGGATTTCAGCTCCAAAATGCAGCCACCTGATTGGTCTAGAGTAGGGTGACCATATTTTTGTATGGGAAAACCAGGACACTGTGTAGGTTGTTGAGCGGGGGCGGGGGGGGGGGCGGCGAACGTAAGTTGTTGAGCGAACGTAAGTTGTTGGTTCTCCGCCAGTTGAGTACGATCAGGCTCAACTGATGAGGCTCAGGGATTCCGTGTCATGCAGCGCCGTGCTCAGGGTCCTAGTCCCTGTATAATTAATGGCCCGATGAACGTAATTAGGCCTGTGTTGAAAAAATCAATTTTCCGATTCAGAATCGATTCGCATATTATGATCTGATAATCGATTCGTATGTCCAAAGATCGATTTTTTTAGCGAACTTTTACCCCCGCCTTGTCACTGAATTCACGCAGGCGTGCTCGGTCTAACTAACTGTAAAACAACATGGCGTCGGACAGTGCCGGTAACGACGATAGTCAAATAGGAAATCTAAAAACAGAAGGACAGTTTATCCAGTGTCAGTGACTATTTACAGTTAGTCCATGTCACTCACAGTTTACCCAGTGTTTTTACAGTTTTAAAAAGTTTAAAATGTTCTTCTTGTAACGTTGGGCGCAAGGCGATGTACGAGACAGAATCCTTTGCACTTTCCAAATCGTTACGTTTATTACATTTACCTACGCGCAGACAGTGCACATAAAACACGTTAACATAGAACATGTGTGACTCATACAACGACGAGCACACGACGCTGCGCGAACGCACAATAAATAGACAAACCACATAAACCCCACGTGATGGTGAGACGGATTATCACAAGACGCACCCGCACCCACGGAGATCCGCAGACGACGTTAACACGCCCAAAAGGGAGGGGTCGGGGACCGTAACGTGACAGTTCTGTTCTTATATTCTCACTTTAAAGAAAAATACACGTTTACATTTTATACTTTCAGTTTATTAAGTGTGAGCACTTTTAAAATAAAAATGCATTTGGTAGCAACAGCTTTTGGGTGAATTCTTAATTATTTCAATCATAATAATAATGCACTGGTTAGTGTACCAGTAGGAGTCCACTGTTGCAGATATAAACACCTCAAAGATGTCTTCTGTTTATTGTCCTGGATTACCTTTCTTGAAGGTAGATTTATGATTACTAGGGGTGACCTGCAATAGTCGCTGATTCGACTATAGTCGACTAAACCCCCTAGTCGACTATGAACGTCATAGTCGAATGTACCATTCTAACTGCATGGAGGTGCCCAAGGATGCTGCTAAGCATTAGTTGTTACATGAAATGTCTTTGTTTTCGTTATATATAGCCTTTTGTCAAATAAAATCATCCTAATTTATGTTAATACATATTTAAAAATTATGTTTGCGCATTAACAATTGGCATATTCCTTACTACACATTAATAAATCACACCCTGCAGTTGCACAATCCAAATGAGCGGAGCTGAACACGCTACAGAATACGCAGCATCTACCGAGATTATAACGGCTACTAAAAAACTTAAAAAGTATTTTGAAAAAGATAAAGATGAATCAAACAAAGTAAAGTGCAAGTTATGTCATCAACGTCTTTCATTTCGCACGACAACAACCAACATGGCATACCATTTAAAACGCGTGAGGCGAAAAAAAACAGTTCAGCCGTTTGTCGTTTCGGTCGTGTCATCTTGTCTCGTCGCGGTGCGTCTCGGCAAGTAGGCCTATAGACATTTTTTGTTGTTTGCTTTTAAACCCCGTTACTTGAACCTTTCCTTATATTTTTTTGCTGTTGTGTGTCAATTTTTTAAATATTTTCAGGCAGGCATATTTTATTTAAAATATTTGACATTTTGCAGAGTGCCTGTCTGACAGTTCGATATGCGCAATGCGCATTGACGGTTAATGTTCTCTAACGCTTCATAAAAAATAAGTAATTAAATAAAAGCTGAATAAAGCCAACCTACCGTGTTTATTCATTTATCTGAGTGTTTTAGGTTTTTACTTTGTAGAGGAAAAAAATCCTGAATGAGAACGGGGTCTCATTTAAGGTGCTCTAAATAAATAAAAAATAATAATAAACCCGATTCGACTATTAGTCGACTAAAGGGAAAAGCTGACGAATCAGATTCGACTATGAAAATTCTTAGTTGAATACACCCCTAATGATTACCCTTTTCACCAGTCTTCCAGCCATCAGTAACTATCAACTACCAGTAACTATTTGCTGATTAATATCGATATAATACTAGTTTTAACATGTTGCTTCTGTACACAGTCAGGAAACACTAACACTAAACCCCGAATTAGATCGAATCGGATCGAATCGATTAAATCGGATTAAATCGAAATAAATAGATTCTTAATCTTCAGAATCGGAATTGGATCGATTCTTGGAATTTGAATCGATACCCAGCCCTAAACATAATTAAAAAACCAGGACATTTCCTCAGTTTTAAAAAATATCCCGGGACGCCCGGGACAGGACCTGAAATACGGACATGTCCCGGGAAATACGGACGTTTGGTCACCCTAGTCTAGAGGGAAGTAAGTCCGCGAATCGTATCACTCATGAAGAAAATAAATTTTTGGGGGTGATAATTGATAAGTTATGTTGGAAACCACACATAAATAATGTAAAAACTAAAATGTCCAGAACTATTGCAATACTGTATAAAACCAAACATATTTTAAATCAAGATTCACTATATATACTGTACTGTTCCTTAATAGTACCATACATGACCTATTGTGTGGAGGTATGGGGAAATGCATATTGTCACGTTGAGGACCCCGGCCCCTCCCATTTGGGCGTGTGTTTACGTTGTCCACGTGCTTTGTCTGCGTCAGTGGAACTCCGTGGTGATGGCTATGTCGTGTGATAATGTGCATCACCTGTGAATCGTCTCGTAACCACGTGAGGTTAATGTGGTTTGTCTATTTAATGTGCGTTCGCGCAGTGTCCTGTGCTCGTCAATGTCTAAGTCTGCACGTCGTGTGCCTGTGTTTGTTTTCTGTGCGCTTCACAGCGCTATAATACGTGTTACAAATAAAAGTGACGTCAGTCATCTGGAGGATTCCGTGTCTCGTCCTTCGTCCTGCCCGCACGTCACACATATAAAACCAACATACATCCAATTTTCATGCTGCAGAAAAAAGCAATATGAATTATCAACCAAGCAGGATATTATGAATCAACCAATAAACTGTTTATTAAAAAACATGCGCTAAAATTTAATGATATAGTTCAGGGGTCGTTAACCTATGGCTTGCGAGCCATATATGGCTCTTTCAATGGCTGCATATGGCTCGGAGACAATTTTTTACTCAAAATAATAATGCTAAAATATAAACGTATTACAATCCAATAATTTCTTGCCGCTCACGTTGAGCCTCACCGTACTGGCGAACCGAGACGGGAGAATAAACAACTTACGTTCGCCACAAGCCCCCCCCCCCCCCCCCCTCCCGCTCAACAACTTACGTTAGTATGGCTCTCATGGAATTACATTTGTCGTTCTGTGACGCTGGGCGGCGGCAGACGGACGAGACACAGAATCCGTTTTGTCGTAACAGACGTCACGTTTATTTGCAGACACGTAAATCGCGCAATAGCGCACGAGCAACATATACATTCAACACAACGTGAAAACGTAGACACAAGATAACGACGAACACACGACACTGCGCGAACGCACATTAAATAGACAAACCACACAAGCCCCACGTGACGACGAGACGAGCCACAGGTGCAACGACTAATCACGAGACATAACCACAACCACACGGTTCCACAGACGCAGACAGGTACACGCGGACAACGTGAACACACTCCCAAAGGGGAGGGGCCGGGGTCCTCACCGTGACAGACGCCCCCTCCAAGGGCACTACCCGTCCCGGGGTGCCAACAGGGCAGATGGGCGGATCCGCAGCGCTCCGTCCTGCGTCTGGGAGGTGACCGCCCTCGGCGAAGCGTCCGCCACGAACCACCTAGAACACCCTCCCTGGGAAGATCGGGGAGAAGACGCTGGACAAACACAACGGCACGGTTACAAACACACAAACAGGCATACTTACACAAATCGGCACAAATGGGAAAAGGGGATTTGGTACACATACGGGTAGACTCACAAACACTGGAACAGACACACATGACAGTGGCGCCAGGCTGCGCGCCAGGAGGTGGGCAATGAGGGGAGAGAGACCGGGAGCCACCGGTGCTGCAGGCGCTGCGGTGGGCGGTGCTCCTCCTGCCCTTGCTGCATACCCTCCACCGGGCACAGCGTGGCTGGCGGACGCGCCAGGTGCAGCGCGGTTGGCTGACGTGCCAGGCGCAGCGTGGTTAGTCCCACCCCTCGGTAGGCCGTACAGGAATCCCTCTTCGCCCGGGGATCTCCCTCCGGACCTGGCAGTGGGAGTGGCTTCCTCTGCTTCCATCTCCTCATCACTGCCACGGCTCCAGTTCATGGGCTGCCTGAGCTGCCACCCCGGGACCAGTCCATGTCGCTGGCTGGAGAGCGCTCGGAGGATGAGCCCGCCTCTGAACACTTCCTCCTCTTCACCGTCCCGGCGGACAGTTCCGAGGGGGGAGGGCTCTACTCCTCCTCCGTGTAGGAACCCTCGGACGGAGGGTAATCCTCGTTTTCCCCTTCTTCACCCTCCTCTCTCCCACCATAGTCTATGGTGGGCACGGAGCACACCGACGGAGGGTAGT
Source organism: Brachyhypopomus gauderio (assembly GCF_052324685.1). Taxonomy (NCBI): domain Eukaryota; kingdom Metazoa; phylum Chordata; class Actinopteri; order Gymnotiformes; family Hypopomidae; genus Brachyhypopomus; species Brachyhypopomus gauderio. Next base: position 48,628 of record NW_027506934.1, on the reverse strand, counting down.
CCTCTGCATCCTCTTCTCCCCCACCATAGTTTATGGTGGGGGCGGAGCATATGGACGGAGGGTAGGATTCTTCTCCCTCTTCACCCTCACCGTAGTATATGGTGGGGGCGGAATAAACCGAGGGAGCGGGTTCTTCGCCCTCGTCTTCCTCCTCCTCTTCGCTCAGGGAGTCCCCCTCCCCTAACTCACTCTTGGGGGTCTTCTCCATGGAGCAGAGCATGAGGGAGCCTACCCGCAGCGGTGAGAGGTCCCTGGAGGGAGAGGGGTGACGCTCCTTCCAAAACCGCACCGCGGTCTCGCGGAAGTAGTCCGCCATCTCCTCCGTCTTGGCTTCCCGAGCCCGAAGCAGCATGACGTCACACAACACGTCCTGCTGCATCGTTTCAAGGGTGACTGGGGCGCCGCGGTGCTGTGCAGGGGAAGAGGCGTGGTGGTGCTTGCTGGGCCTCCTCCCCTTCTTGGGTCGGGTGGTGTATCCCGGCATGGTGTCTCTGGTCGGTTCGTCGTTCTGTGACGCTGGGCGGCGGCAGACGGACGAGACACAGAATCCGTTTTGTCGTAACAGACGTCACGTTTATTTGCAGACACGTAAATCGCACAATAGCGCACGAGCAACATACACATTCAACACAACGTGAAAACGTAGACACAAGATAACGACGAACACGTTGTGGTGTTCGTGTCTGACGTTACAGGTCCAGATGTGTGTCTCCTCCCACCGTGTATGTCATTCGCTTCCTGGTTGTTGTGGATTGGCTGTCCACCACCCAAGACCCACAGTCCCGCCTTTAAAAGACCATCAAATCAGCAAGACGGTGAGATTATTCTCCAGATTGGCGTGTGGTGTGTTATAGCGTTCGTTCGATTGTTTGGTTGGTTTTCTGGTATTTGACTTTGAATTATTTCGTCCCTGTACTTGAGTCTGGATTTGCCCCTTTTGGTCTTGGTAGCTGGTGTATATATTGTATGTGTTTATGTATATCATTTATGTGTATATATATGTAAATAGTGTATAAGTATAAATATCCTGCTTGTTAGTTCGGCCCAGACGGGAAGAAAGGACACGACGCTCTTTTGGTTATACCGTTCTCTTTGTTTTGTCATAGGTAGTTAGGGTAGGTTATTGTTATTTACTTTCATTTCTTTAAATCGCATCAGGTTAGGTAGTTGATATTATTTTGGTTAGAGACGTTTTTGTTTGTTATTTTGAGCATTGTGTCGTGTCCTGGAGTTACATCCCTTGGCCATATTTTGAATAAATTCGTCATTTCATTCATATCTATCTCACTCCCTCTTTTCCATATTATACTCATTCTCTGTTAGGGCTATAGCCTAGAGTAGTCGTAACAGAGCTGTACAGGCTGATTACTGATTTCTGTTACAGGTACAACGCCAGGAAGAAGAAACAGGAACAGGAGGTTCTGCGCCTGAGCGTTGGCCAGTCCAGCACTCCCACGGTGGAGAACCCCTCCCTCCCGCGCTGAGCTAGCTCCCGGAGCGTCCCACGCACGCCCACCCTGCCTACGACTTCAACATCCAGGCGGACGCTTCCGGACAGGCTTCCCAGCGCGTCCGAGGCCACCATCCTCTTACCTCTGATGACGCCACAGCTGCTCCAGCTTCTGCCACCCCCGCCACTCCAACTGCCCCCGCCACACAGCCTGGGCCCAAAGTGCCCCGGACCACAGCGTGGCGGTGGAGGAAGAAGTGGAGCAGTGGGTGGAGGAGATGAAGAGGTGCTGGACAGGGTCAGTGATTCAAACACCCACCTGACGTTTTGTAAATAGTTTATGTAAAAATGTTTCTATATGTATGTATGTATAGTTTTATGTGAATGAGCACTTAAGTAAGCACTGTTTTATATTATAAGCACTGATTGGCACTGATGTATTTAAAAGTTTATTTATTCAGATGTTTATTGTTGATTAAAGAAAACACTATTCACACATTTTGCTGTTTCCACAATTTATAAACAGTTTTATTTGCATTTTATAAAAATTGTGACAATTATATATTCAATAGAATATCAAGATGATAAAAAAGTTGAAATTATAACAGAAATTCTTAAATCGTGTTAAAAAATATATAAATAATATGATAAAAAAATAATAATACATATGATGACTTTCAATAGTTTACGTTTGTTGTGCATAGCACATGGCTACTCAACATGCAAGACGTTTAATTTGTCCTATAACTGTGTAATAAAATATAATATTCTTAATAATAACAATTGCAATAAAACGTGTTTATAATAGCACTTAAATCAGGATATGTTTGTGAAAACAACAAAAATGGAGATAATACAGCATATCGCGGTTTGGAGCACCGTTAATTTACCACAGTGGAAATTCTTTCACCGCGACAGCCCTAAGTGTGAGTGTAGGTGCTGAGGTCTGTGTGGTTGTTGTGAGTGTGAGTGTAGGTGTTGAGGTCTGTGTGGTTGTTGTGAGTGTAGGTGTTGAGGTCTGTGTGGTTGTTGTGAGTGTGAGTGTAGGTGTTGAGGTCTGTGTGGTTGTTGTGAGTGTGAGTGTAGGTGTTGAGGTCTGTGTGGTTGTTGTGAGTGGTAGTCCCTTTAAAAATCTCCCAGTCTGTGTCCTCAAAGCAGTCTTGTAATCTTGTTTTTTTTGTGGACTGTGGGCTTCACTCTTGCAATGAGTGGTGTGTATGCAGTTAGAAGCAGACTGATATGATCAGACCAGCCAAGCTGGGGAGAGGGCGTCCCTTTGTAACACTTTGGTATATTGTAACAAACTTGATCCAAAATGTTGCTTCCTCTGGTCTCAAAGTCAATGAACTAATGGAGTTTTGGCATCACAGTTTTCAGATTGGCGTGATTAAAGTCCCCTGCTATTATAAACACGCCATCTGGATGTTCATTTTGCAGCCCGTGAAGAGCTCGTCCATCTTGTTGACGATGGACTGAGCGTTCTCCACAAACAGACTGGGCACTGCTGGTCTGTCGGGTGAGTATCTTAGCCTAGCCTAGCCTAGCCTGGATGCCGGTCCGCTTGTCCCGCTTTTTCTTCCTGTCTCGTCTCCACCTGCGCTGCTTGCTGCTTCGGTTTGTGATCCATGCAGGAACTGATGTGTGGAGCAGCTCCTCCTGAATTTCATATGGTGGTGGAGTCTAGTTATTGTTTAGATTCTGTAACATGTTCAATCTGTTGATACTTATGTGGGTCGAACCAGATTGAAGGGAATAACTTATAGTGCAGAAATAAAAGAGTAAAACTATATACAACACTAAAAAGCGTCATTTGGAATGAGAGCTCTGAGCCGCGGCGTCTATGTGCGCCGCCATCTGGAGCCACTTATGTGCACAACACAATGTGGGGAGAGGAACACAGATGCAACAAGCAGCACAACCAACACCTGAGAATCTGTTTGACCATTTGTAGATTTTGTAGAGCTCACACCAAGTGAAGGGAAGAAATACTGCTTGGTAATTGTAGATCTGTTTTTTGCAGAAACTAAGCTGGGTGGACCAAAGTCCTCCCCATCGTTCTCATACAAATGAGAATGCAGCTGAGACCAAAACATGAATTAGAACTAGGGGTGGGACGCGATCAAAAAAATTAATCGAATTAATTACAAGCGTTGTAATTAATTAATCGAAATTAATCGCATTTTAATCGCATTTTAATATTTAACGTGGGAAATATTAATTTAAGTTTGAATTATGAATGAATCAATGAACATAAGCATAAACGTCAACATCTTGTTTATTTTTCCACCAGTCTACTACACAGACCAATAGATGAGTGCAGAAAACAAAGCAAACAGTTTTCAGAACACTGGAAATTCTGACCAAAAATGTTTAATTTTGGGAGCTTTGCTCATGATATTGGAAGAATAAGAAGAAGTGAAGTAAATCAGGTGTTTTTTAATACCATTTTAGATGGTAGACTTTTTCTTTAATTTCCCAGGCCTCTGCCACAGGCATCTCCATAGTGCCTAGTGATCTTCTGCATGCTCAAAGCAAATGACTGGATCTTTCATTCATCATCTATAATATGAGCTGTCACACCAAGATAATTCTTGTTGCTAACAGAGGTCCAGTGATCCCCAGTCAGAGCCACATTTAGGGCACTCTTCACAATAACCAAATAATGTGATGCGTAAAGTATTGTAATGATCCTTAAGGGATTATTGGGTTACTGTTTCTTTAAGTTAAGTTGTGTGTGCGAGTGGAAAAGTGCGCGAGGAGCGAGAGCGAGAGTGAGAGAGAGGATTCGGTTATTTTTCTTGAGTGAGTTCGCTTGTATTAATGTTTAAATAAAAGAGACGAGTTGTCAACAGTAAACTGTCCTGGTATTTAACCAACGTTACAGTATAAACGCCTCCGCCGCTCGTGCAAGGTGTGCGGAGTCGCGCGCGTCACTAGCGAAAGTTTAATCCAGTCTTGATTAGGTTTAATCAGTCTTAATGGTCCAATGAAGGTAATTTAAAAACCAGGACATTTCCTCACTTAAAAAAACCCCGGGACAGGATGTGAAATACGGACGTTTGTTCACCCTATCGTACTAGGAATACATTTATCAGCTAAGTGATCATTACTGACCTGCGCATTACCAACATGTTTTGCGTTGAGGCGGTAACGAAGGGTGGAAGTGCTCCTGTGATAAGCGAACTTCTTACATAAAATGCAAATAACACTATATTTGTTTTTACTTCCATCTGGACGTTTCTTATATTTATATTTCCCATCCACCAGCGTAGCGTCTTCACTCATCTCCATCATGCTCATCTTATTGTGCGTCCATATAATCTGTATGTCTGGAACTCGTGCACTGAGAAACATTCACGGTGCAAAAGTGTCTCATGCGTTAAATGCGTTAATTTTTTTAGTGCGTTAATTTTCCTGTAATTAATTAATCGAAATTAACGCGTTAAAGTCCCACCACTAATTAGAACAAATACTTATTTTTATTTTTAAGACATACAGAGTAAGCTTTAAATGTACATAGTTTAAATTGTTTGTAATTTATACATCTTTGTAATATTGTTGCTGCAAATTGTGGAACATGCACACAAGTTTTTCACTCACCGGGGTACCTGTACTCTGGTGATGTGACAATAAATCTGATTTGATTTGATTTTGATTCATGTGGTGTGTGGAGCTCTAGCGAGTGGGTTCAGACTGAATGATGTTGTGCTGGAGGAGGCCAAGTTCTTTTACAACTGTTCTCAGATTCTGCTTTGCAAGCACAAAGTGGTTGAAATGTTTATCAATGTTCTTTAGGTTGGCATTAATGTCCAAATGACGTTAAAATTCAAATAAAATGTCTGTGTGGTAGTTTTAGAAGTGAGCAAAAAACTGAAAAGTGCACTGAAAACAGAATCAAGCAAAAACAAACGTGTGCTTAAAACAGTGAAACAAACACACTTAACTGTGTGATTCTTGTTTCTCTGCTCTCACTGTCACTGGTTTTGCTCGGTTGTTTTGCTCAGTGTGTCTTACTTGCTCGATTGAACCTCATCTTTGCTCTCTTGTATTAAAGACAGTAATCTCACTCCATAGGACTGGAGTAAATTTCAGTCTTTCTCTTTAATGGACAGAAGAAAGCAAATGTACATCACACCAAAACATAAAACACTTTACAAAATCACACACAAAATCCTATACTTTGCCCAGTTATGATACTGTATATCAATATGTGGTTGTCTGCTACCATCTACTGGACACATACCGGAACTGCAGGGAAATTTCTGCATAAATGTAAAATACTGGATAAAACAGTAAAATGTAGAAGCAGGTTCTACACTCCACGGTTAACTACTCTGCATGTAATCACAGGACTTCATTTACCCCTAAACCTAGAAATGCAGAGAAGACAGTAACTGTTGAGGCAAGAAAAAGAGGAGGGAGGGAGGGAGGGAGGGAGGGAGGGAGGGAGAGAGAGAGAGAGAGAGAGAGAGAGAGAGAGAGAGAGAGAGAGAGAGAGAGAGAGAGAGAGAGAGAGAGAGAGAGAGAGAGAGAGAGAGAGAGAGAGAGAGAGAGAGATTTTGTTCTCCAGTTGTGTGTGTGTTTCCATGGAGACTCAGGTGTTGCTCCAGTACACAGGAGGTTTTTCTAGCTCACAAACACACTAAGGAGTCAGAACCCCAAAACCCAAACCCTGCATAGAGGGGCTCAGTGAATGTGGAGTGGAATGTGTGTAAGTGTGTGAGTGTGTGTGTGTGAGAGGAGACGCTGTAGAAGGACAGAGTGCCGGCGGGCCAGTCCAGATACACTCCTACTCTGTTGGAGCTGGAGGGGGCAGAGATGTACGTGTGGTTATTATTGTGATGGACAGAGTATCTGTTATTAATGCAGCGCAGCTTCCAGGACTTTATATTGTGTCCAAACACACAGTCATCACTGCGTCCTTTCCTGCTGATTCCTTTATATGTCACTGCTATACCAGCATCTCCACTACACTCAACCTCCCAGTAACAGCGTCCAGTCAGACTCTCTCTACACATCACCTGATAACAGTAATCAAATCTCTCTGGATGATCAGGATACGTCTGCTGCTCCTCCACACACGTCACCTTTCTGTTCCCCTCAGACAGAGAGAGACGTGTGTGTGCTGTGTTTGGGTCCAGTGTGAGCTCACACGCATCTGCACACAAGAAGATACATTAGAGGAGACGACACAAATACTGTGTGTGTGTGTGTGTGTGTGTGTGTGTGTGTGTGTGTGCGTGTATGTGTGTGTGTGTGTGTGTGCGTGTGTGTGTGTGTGTGTGTACATGCGTGTGTGTGCGTGCGTGCGCGTGCGTGTGTGTGCGTGCGTGTGCATGCGTGTGTGTGCGTGTGCATGCGTGTGTGTGCGCGTGTGTGTGTGTATCTGTGTGTGTGTGTGTGTGTGTGTGTGTGTGTGTGTGTGTGTGTGTGTATATATATATACATGCTGGTTATATTTTCTGTGTGTGTGTGTGTGTGTGTGTGTGTGTGTATATCTGTGTGTGTGTGTGTGTGTGTGTGTATATATCTGTGCATATCTGTGTGTGTGTGTGTGTGTGTGTAACTACATAACTACATAACTGCTTACATTTTCTTAGTCCTGGTTTGAGACTGATCTTCCCTGCATGATCCACCCTAAAGAACACACACACACACACACACACACACACACACACACACACACACACACACACACACACACAGTTATTTTTTATTCTGAAGGCTCTGTCCTGAGAGAAATATAGAAATTGAGGAAGAAAGCTCTATTACTCACACACACACATGCACCTAGATAACTGAACTGTCTGTCCCACACACACACACACACACACACACACCTCTATAGGGTCTAGACTTCACAGATTACATTCACTGCCTTGTGTATAGAGTCAAACCCTTTAAAGAATATTCCAGGATCAATAATTAACTATACTGATAGGCTACTGATAAAAGTAGGTGTGTCCGGGGCGCAGCTCTCTGTCCCGCAGCAAACTTTAAGGCAACCAATTAAAGAGCTTCTCCAGATCACATGCTTGCCAAAAGTTTAAGGACCTACATAGACACCCATTAGTCCAGCGCCCCACACACAGGAAGTATACGGTACACATGTAATGTCACAGACATTCAGTGGACAAAAGGAGAAGGTGAGACTCCACTTCGAACTGAGAGACTCCACGGACCCGGCAATTCGAGCTGCCAACCCTCAGATTCGCACTGGACGGAAGTGGAATGCATCCCAAGCAGTTGACCAGGCAGTGGAACGGCTGAAGCACCAGGAGATCGTTGGTGCTACACAGTTGGGCAGATCTGGTCTGGGATGGGCAGTAGCACCAAAGAGCTGGTCCAAAGCGACCAGGAAGGAGAGGAAGGATCTTGTGATCTCTGAAGTTGCCAAGATGGAGGAGGAAACATACAAGATTACAGCAGTGAGCCAGCAACAGCAAGGCAGATGGACTACTTGGGAGGCTGTGCTAAACAGAACCATCACTTGGGCCGATTTGTGGAGAACTCCCCAGGCAAGACTGAGCTTTCGGATTAGGGCCACATACGACACCTTACCGAGCCCCCGGAACCTTCTCACCTGGTTTGGCACAGAAGAACACTGCCATCTCTGTAGTTTCCCAAGTCCAACCCTAAAGCACATCCTCTCCGGATGCAAGACAGCGCTGTCACAGGGAAGGTACAGGTGGCGGCATGACAAGGTCCTGCGCAAGCTCGCAGAGATCCTGGAAGCCCGCAGACAGCAGGTAAACCGGTCAGCAAGCCTACCCACCTCCCCGATGTGGATCCAGTTTACCAGGTCAGGGACGACAGCACGGTGCAGCACGGGGACAGAGCGGTCGCTCCTGTCGCTAGGAAGTGAGTGGCAGTTGGCAGCCGACCTTAGCCGCCAACTGAAATTCCCAGCAGAGATTACTATAACATCCTTGTGCCCAGACATCGTGCTCTGGTCAGCACCTGCCAAAGCCGTCATCATGGCAGAGCTGACAGTCCCATGGGAGGAGCACATGGAGTCCTCGTACGAACGGAAGAAGGACAAGTACGCAGAGCTGGCAGCAACGTGCTCACAAGCTGAGTGGAGACCATTCATCTTCCCAGTGGAGGTCAGATGCAGGGGCTTCACTGGGACATCCACACAGAGGCTACTGAAAACTCTGGGTGTCACAGGCCCTAACAGGAGGTGAGCTATTCGCGACCCTGCAGAGGAGGGTGAGGAAGGGAGCTTCTGGCTGTGGCTCAGAAGGAAGGATGGCACATGGGGGAAAGAAGCTCTTGAGGGAGACGTTCTGGTATGCGGTCAGTACTTGTGCTTGAGTCAGGGAGATGGACGTCCCTGACATGCACAGTCCCCTGCGACTCATTCCACACACAACAATAATAACGCTGGGGTCAGAGAGTGGGGTGAATACAGATCCTTCAGCAGGCTGCAGGGGGCGGCAGGGAGACGTCCCTGTCGCTGCTCCACCACCCAGAGATGTTCTGGGGGATAATGGAGCGAAACATCAGTGAAGGGTGCCCCCCCCAGCTGACGACCCTGCAGCCCACACAATGGCACCGTCGGAGGTGCGTCAGGCAGCAATGCCAAGCAGGTGTGACCACCTGTGCTTACATCTAGATAGAATTATTGATCTTTTTTTAAATGTACGATAATTGTCAGTATTACTAGTTTCATAATACTTTTGCAATATATAATTTACATAAGTTCATATGTCTAAGTAACATTTTTTCTCTGGATAATTTGATGAGGGCGGCACCCCAGCGCCCCCTACTGACGAGCTGCCACTGGTGTCATGTATGATACTGTATGTATTTTAGGAATAAGACCATGTATGTGTCATGTGTGCTGTTTCTATGTATGACACTGTTCTTCTCACATTTGGAGTGTGTGTTCACACACAGGGTGTTTAAGGGGATTTCTACATACCTGAGTGTGTCCAGTCTGCAGTGGGGATCCTCCAGTCTAGCAGAGAGCAGCTTCACTCCTGAGTCTCCTGGGTGGTTGTAAGTCAGATCCAGTTCTTTCAGGTGGGAGGGGTTTGAACTCAGAGCTGAAGCCAGAGAAGAACAGCCTTCCTCTGTGACCAAACAACCAGACAATCTGCAGAAAGGAGGGAAAAAGAGGGAGAAAGACAGTGTCCTCACTGCATTTGCAGAGCAGCCAGTATGGGGCGCTAGAGAGGCCAGTAACTGTAGTGGAGGCTTCACCCTGTGCTTTATAATAAACTACTGTCATGGTGAGGTCTCATATCCATTCCTCAACTATGATCCTACACCACCAAACACCCTCCACAATATTAAACCTAATAATCCTAAACTGCTTAGCTCTGATCTTTGATATAATAGCACTTTTGTAAGTCGCTCTGGATAAGAGCGTCTGCTAAATGCCATAAATGTAAATGTAAATGTAAATATAATGTTGTCAAATGTGTGTGCACAAGCACTGAAAAGGTGGTTTTTTCATTACATGTCATTTTAATATTGGGGTATTTGTCATATGTGTAAATGAAATTAAAAGATATTGCCACATTTTCTTTCACAGTACTGTGGATGTGGACGTCTGGATTTGGAATATTAATAAGACACTTGGGGCAGAGCTGTTTTACAAGCTGTGTGTTTCAGTCAGGTCTGTGTAGGAGTGTGTCTGTTCAGCGGTGTGTAGGAGTGTGTGTTTCCATAAATACCCACATACATTTGGACAAGGACTCCGTCAATGACATGTAGTTCATGTATTTAATTTTAACAGGAAATATTTGGAATTAATAAAGAAAGAAAACCTCATAAAATAATAAAGTGTGAAATTGTCTTGCATTGCCTTGTGGTAGGATTTTTTATAGTGTAATCAAAGGAAGTTTATTATTTTTAAAAGGAAATTGACATTTTAAAAGTACATAAATATTAATCTTAAATTGATTAAAACCCTGTAGTGCCACCACACTTTACTGTTTCCATTCCAGATTAAATTGACAGAAAACTCACCTGAGAATCTCCAGTTTACAGTTTGAACTCTTCAGTCCAGCACAGAGCTGCTCCACTCCTGAATCTTGTAGGTCATTATTATTAATTTCCAGTTGTTTCAGTGAGGTTTCTGTTTGTAGAACTGATATGAGAGATTTGCAAGACTCCTCAGTGAGACCACAGAGAGACAGTCTGTAAAGGAGTAAATACAGTACAAAATGTAGATCAATCAGATGATGCTGGATTCCAGAATCTGAACTGCTGATTAAATTATCCTCTGTATCTGTTATGCAGCTCAACCCTGGAGACTGCAACTCCCAGAATGCCCCACGTCGTCTGACCCTTTCCTCCTCCCCTCAGTACTAGTTCACACCTGGTTCTCATCATAGGATATTATTTATATCACGACACTCACTAAACTCTTTGTGAAGTATTGCCGACATTTTGAAAGCATACATAAAGTTTTTTCCTGCATTCTATTCTCTTTGTGGTTCGACCCAGTTTGTCTAGTTCACTGCTCTCCTGGATTCTCCCTTTTTGTACCTCTGTCTGTTTTTTCTTCTTTTTGTGTGTACCTGACCTGGACTGTTTTTTTGACATTGACTTTTGATTACGTCTGGATCCCTCTGCCCAGTTGTTTCCTCCATTTACTTCAATAAACAAAGTGTGTTTAAGTCTGTGTACGTTTGTGACTAATATGTACCCCACATCACAGTATCTTGTAAAATAGGATGAAATTAATTACATTAACAGATTAAAAAGTATCAAAGCAGAGGCCAGTAACTGTAGTGGAGGCTTCACCCTGTGCTTTATAATAAATTACTGTCATGGTGAGGTTTCATATCCATTCCTCACATATGATCCTACACCACCAAACACCCTCCACAATATTAAACCTAATAATCCTAACCTGTTTAGCTCTGAACTTTGATATAATGTTGTCAAATGTGTGTGCACAAGCACTGAAAAGGTGGATTTTTCATTACATGTCATTTTAATATTGGGGTATTTGTCATATGTGTAAATGAAATCAAAAGATATTGCCACATTTTCTTTCACAGTAGTGTAGATGTCTGGATTTGGAACATTAATAACACACTTGGGGCAGAGCTGTTTTACAACCTGTGTGTTTGTCACTTCTATGCAGGTGTGTGTGTGTGTGTGTGTGTTGAAAAACATATATATTTTAGCCATTGAGTTTATTTTGAGCACACAGATGACATAACGACACGCCCACAAGGAGGGGTCCGGAGCTGTCACCGTAACACAATGAAATGTAGTTCATGTAGTTAATTTTAACAGAAAATATTTGGAATTAATAAAAAAAAAGCCTCATAAAATAATAAAGTGTGAAATTGTCATGCAGTTCATTGTGATAGGATTTTTTATAGTGTACTCAAAGGAAGTGTATTATTTTTAAAAGGAAATTGACGTTTTAAAAGTACATAAATATTTTATCTTAAAATGTATTAAAACCCTGTAGTGTCACCACACTTCACTGTTTCCATTCCAGATTAAATTGACAATAAACTCACCTGAGAATCTCCAGTTTACAGTTTGAACTCTTCAGTCCAGCACAGAGCTGCTCCACTCCTGAATCTTTTAGGTCATTATTATTCATCTCCAGTTCTTTCAGTGAGTTTTCTGTTTGTAGAACTGATGTGAGAGATTTGCAAGACTCCTCAGTGAGACCACAGCCAGACAGTCTGTAAAGGAGTAAATACAGTACAAAATGTAGATCAATCAGATGATGCTGGATTCCAGAATCTGAACTGCTGATTAAATTATCCTCTGTATCTGTCATGCAGCTCAACCCTGGAGACTGCAACTCCCAGAATGCCCCACGTCGTCTGACCCTTTCCTCCTCCCCTCAGTATTGTTTTTTCCTGCATTCTATTCTCTTCATGGTTCGACCCAGTTTGTCTAGTTCACTGCTCTCCTGGATTCTCCCTTTTTGTACCTCTGTCTGTTTTTTCTTCTTTTTGTGTATACCTGACCTGGACTGCTTTTTTGACATTGACTTTGGATTATGTCTGGATCCCTCTGCCCAGTTGTTGCCTATCTGTGTGTTTAAATCTGTGTGCGTTTGTGACTAATATGTACCACGCATCACAGTATCTTGTAAAGCAGGATGAAATTAATTGCATTAACAGATTAAAAAGTATCAAAGCAGAGGCCAGTAACTGTAGTAGAGGCTTCACTCTGTGCTTTATAATAAACTACTGACATGGTGAGGTCTCGTATCCATTCCTCACCTATGAGCCTACACCACCAAACACCCTCCACAATATTAAACCTAATAATCCTAAACTGCTTAGCTCTGAACTTTGATATAATGTAGTCAAATGTGTGTGCACATGCACTGAAAAGGTGGATTTTCATTATTTTAATATTGGGGTATATGTCAAATGTGTAAATGAAATTAAAGATATTGCCACATTTTCTTTCACAGTATTGTGGATGTGGATGTCTGGATTTGGAACATTAATAACACACTTGGGGCAGATCTGTTTTACAACCTGTGTGTTTGTCGCTTCTATGCATGTGTGTGTGTGTGTGTGTGTGTGTGTTCAGCTCTGTGTAGGAGTATGAACATTTCCATAAATACCCACATACATTTGAACAAGGGCTCATATGAGTCTCTTTAGAGTGTTACATTTCTCTTCTAGGAGATTATGTAAATCTACTTATGCATCACACATTTTTCTTTCTCTCCGCAAAGTGGTCAGTCAATGAAATGTAGTTCATGTAGTTAATTTTAACAGAAAATATTTGAAATTAATAAAGAACGAAAACCTCATAAAACAATAAAGAATGAAATTGTCTTGCATTGCATTGTGGTAGATGTTTTTATACTGTACTCAAAGGAGTTTTATTATTTTAAAAAAGGAAATTTACTTTTAAAAGTACATAAATATTTATCTTAATATTTATTAAAACCCTGTAGTGTCACCACACTTCACTGTTTCCATTCCAGATTAAATTGACAGAAAACTCACCTGAGAATCTCCAGTTTACAGTTTGAACTCTTCAGACCAGCACAGAGCTGCTCCACTCCTGAATCTTGTAGGTCATTATTATTAATCTTCAGCTCTTTCAGTGAGTTTTCTGTTTGTAGAACTGATGTGAGAGATTTGCAAGACTCCTCAGTGAGACCACAGCCAGACAGTCTGTAAAGGAGGAGTAAATACAGTACAAAATACAGATCAATCAGATGATGCTGGATTACAGAATCTGAACTGCTGATTAAATTATCCTCTGTATCTGTCATGCAGCTCAACCCTGGAGACTGCAACTCCCAGAATGCCCCACGTCGTCTGACCCGTTCCTCCTCCCCTCAGTAATAGTTCACAACTGGTTCTCATCATAGGCTATTATATATATCACAACACTCACTAAACTCTTTGTGAAGTATTGCCGACATTTTGAAAGCATACATAACGTTTTTTCCTGTATTCTATTCTCTTTGTGGTTCGACCCAGTTTGTCTAGTTCACTGCTCTCCTGGATTCTCCCTTTTTGTACCTCTGTCTGTTTTTTCTTCTTTTTGTGTGTACCTGACCTGGACTGTTTTTTTGACATTGACTTTGGATTATGTCTGGATCCCTCTGCCCAGTTGTTTCCTCCATTTACTTCAATAAACAAAGTGTGTTTAAGTCTGTGTACGTTTGTGACTAATATGTACCCCACATCACAGTATCTTGTAAAATAGGATGAAATTAATTACATTAACAGATTGAAAAGTATAAAAGCAGAGGCCAGTAACTGTAGTGGAGGCTTCACCCTGTGCTTTATAATAAACTACTGTCATGGTGAGGTTTCATATCCATTCCTCACATATGATCCTACACTACCAAACACCCTCCACAATATTAAACCTAATAATCCTAACCTGTTTAGCTCTGAACTTTGACATAATGTTGTCAAATGTGTGTGCACAAGCACTGAAAAGGTGGATTTTTCATTACATGTCATTTTAATATTGGGGTATTTGTCATATGTGTAAATGAAATCAAAAGATATTGAGGTAGTGTAGATGTCTGGATTTGGAACATTAATAACACACTTGGGGCAGAGCTGTTTTACAACCTGTGTGTTTGTCACTTCTATGCAGGTGTGTGTGTGTGTGTGTGTGTTCAGCTCTGTGTAGGAGTATGAACATTTCCATAAATACCCACATACATTTGAACAAGGGCTCATCTGAGTCTCTTTAGAGTGTTACATTTCTCTTCTAGGAGATTATGTAAATCTACTTATGCATCACACATTTTTCTTTCTCTCCACAATGTGGTCAGTCAATGTGTAACGCGTGGAGGAGGAGGCAGGCACAACGACGAGTAGTGTGGTGAACATACACTTTTAATAACACAAACACGGGTGAAGTCCAGCACGGTAGCGTAAGCACAAACAGACAACTCATGCAGGCACGAACTCAAGACAAAGACGAGCACGAGACATTGTGCAAACGCACATTAAATAGGTGGTGAACACATTCCCCAATGATCACGAGACAAGGCACAGGTGAGACTACGAACACGCTCACAGACGACCCACACCCACGGAACTACAAACATGGACATAACTGCACACAGACGACATAACGACACGCCCACAAGGAGGGGTCCGGAGCTATCACCGTAACACAATGAAATGTAGTTCATGTAGTTAATTTTAACAGAAAATATTTGGAATTAACAAAGAAAGAAAACCTCATAAAATAATAAAGTGTGAAATTGTCTTGCATTGCCTTGTGATAGGATTTTTTATAGTGTAATCAAAGGAAGTTTATTATTTTAAAAGGAAATTGACATTTTAAAAGTACATAAATATTAATCTTAAAATTGATTAAAACCCTGTAGTGCCACCACACTTTACTGTTTCCATTCCAGATTAAATTGACAGAAAACTCACCTGAGAATCTCCAGTTTACAGTTTGAACTCTTCAGTCCAGCACAGAGCTGCTCCACTCCTGAAACTTTTAGGTCATTATTATTAATCTCCAGCTGTTTCAGTGAGTTTTCTGTTTGTAGAACTGATGTGAGAGATTTGCAAGACTCCTCAGTGAGACCACAGCCAGACAGTCTGTAAATGAGTGAATACAGTACAAAATGTAGATCAATCAGATGCTGGATTCCAGAATCTGAACTGCTGATTAAATTATCCTCTGTATCTGTCATGCAGCTCAACCCTGGAGACTGCAACTCCCAGAATGCCCCACGTTTTCTGACCCTTTCCTCCTCCCCTCTGTATTAATTCACACCTGGTTCTCATCATAGGCTATTATATATATATCAGGACACTCACAAAACTCTTTGTGAAGTATTGCAGACATTTTGAAAGCATGCCAAGCGGTTTTTCCTGTATTCTATTCTCTTTGTGGTTCGACCCAGTTTGTCTAGTTCACTGCTCTCCTGGATTCTCCCTTTTTGTACCTCTACCTGTTTTTTCTTCTTTTTGTGTGTACCTGAGCTGGACTGTTTTTTTGACATTGACTTTGGATTACGTCTGGATCCCTCTGCCCAGTTGTTTCCTCCATTTACTTCAATAAACAAAGTGTGTGTCAGGGTTGGACCCAGACGCGTTCCTCCTGCCGCCACTGGGGGGAGCTCGCGAGCTAGACCCGGAGGCAATTGAGCGTGATAGGCTACAGCTGTTTGCAGCCTATTTAGAGAGAGCAACTTCAGCAGCCCTTTGCTGAAGTTGTTTGCTGCCTACGCTTTCACAGCCCAAGCCATCTCTCTCTCTCTCTCTCTCTCTCTCTCTCTCTCTCTCTCTCTCTCTCTCTCTCTCTCTCTCTCTCTCTCTCTCTCTCTCTCTCTCTCTCTCTCTCTCTCTCTCTCTCTCTCTCTCTCACTCACACACACACACACAGCTCCTGCATTTTCCTTCGCCTGTTTTCGTTTCCCACTGAGTGTTCTCAGTCGTTCTATGTTGGTTTGTCTGCCAGTGTTCTAATACAGTGCAATAGTGATAATTATTGGGGTTAGGTGGACCATAAGAAGATAGAATATAGAAAAGAGGGGGAGAGAAAATAAAAAGGGAAAAGACAGAAAAAAGGGGAGAAGTAACCCCAGGGGACCAGCCAGGAGAGGACCGGGCACAACAAGCCCCAGACCCAGAACCAGCTGTCCTCACACATACACTCACCCCCATGTATACACTCCTACATACATACACACACACACCCCCTTATATACGCCCTTACCATGTATACACCTACACACATCCATATACACATACATACACACACACACACACTCACCCACATATATACACCTACATGCACATGTACATCCACTCAAACATACACTCCCACACACATTCACCCACACCCATATACACTCTTACGGACATGTATACACCCACAAATGTACTTACATTCACCCCAATATATACACACACACACCCATATACACTCTTACGGACATGTATACACCCCTACATACATACACAAACCCCCTTATATACACCCTCATTATATATACACCTACACACATCCATATACACATACATACACCCACACTCACCCTCATATAGAACCTCATACATATATATACCTACACAAACATACACTCCCACACACATTCACCCATATACACTCTTACGGACATGTATACACCCACAAATATACTTACACATTCATCCCAATATATACACACACACCCATACCCCCCCCCAACATGTACTCATTCACCCACCTATACAAAAAGAGACAAGGACAAAGACACATTCATCCAAACTAACACACCCTCCACGGCGGGGGCAAATGGCTGGACCAGCAAGGATCGGCAGCAGCTCCAGGACGCCACCAGTCCAGCCCCGCGCTAGCGACCCATCCCTGTCCCGGCAGGGAGCAGGAAACGGGTGAAGGAAGGCCTTCCCACCCCTCCACACCCAGTGCTGTGTAGTGTGTAGGTGTTGGTGTAGATGCATGTATGGTAGTGTGTGATACTATGGTGTAGTTAAAATTGAGGGGACAGGTGCTGGGACAAACGTGGGCAAAGCCCCGGGCCACTGGACGACGTGTGTCCACACCATCCCCTCAAAAGCCCTCAATGTCTAAAGTGCAGTAAAAACTGAGGGACAGACAGTGGTTAGGAGACGGGTGAGAACGAGAACGAGAATTGTTGACGGGGGGGGGGGGGGGGGGGGGGGGTTGGCGAACGAAAATTGTTGACGTTGTTGTATACTCCAACGCTAGGAATCTAGCACTAGGACCCTGGAGCGGTTTTTTTTCTGCATTAGCGCTAGATTCGGAAGTTCACATCGCGCCAGAACAACTGAACAGCACACTTATAATAATTTAATGCCTCCCCTCATAAAATTCCAGACATTTTAAGACATTTTTAGGCCTTGAATATGGAAAACTAAATTTAAGACATTTTAAGACTTTTTAAGGATCCGCGGGTACCCTGACCGCCCCACCCCCACCACCCAGGCACCTCAGAGCCCCAAGGCCCAGGCCCGATGCCCCGACACAAGGCAGACTGACCCACCCCACCCAGCGGCGGACCCGCAGTGGCGCAGGTCACCCCCGCGCGGGCAGGGCCCTAGGCACCGGGCCCCATGTCCCGCCACCACGCTGAGGGCCAGCACCTGCTCCCCCCACACCCCGGGCCCCACACCCCAGAGCACAGAGGCAGCGCCCCCCCCCCCCCTCTGATAGACCTTCTGATTCAGGAGCATCCAGTGCTATGTCCACTGTGAATCTCTGAATGAAAATACTCACATGACTTTTCTGGATGCTTTGACCACTGGCAGCAGTCTCAGTAGACATTTCTCTGATGGGTCATATTTCCTCAGGTCAAATTCATCCAGCTCCTCTTCTGAGTTCAGCAACACAAACACCAGAGCTGACCACTGAGCAGGAGAGAGCCTGACTCCATGAAGACGAGTGTCACCTCCTCTGCTCAGGTATGTTTGGACTTCCTGTACTAGAGAATGATCATTCAGTTCATTCAGACAGTGGAACAGATTGATGGATTTCTCTGGAGAGGGATTCTCCCTGATCTTCTCCTTGATGTACTGGACTGTTTCCTCTTTGCAGTGAGAGCTGCTTCCTGTCCGTGTCAGTAGACCTCGTAAGAGAGTCTGATTGGACTCCAGTGAGAGACCCAGAAGGAAGCGGAGGAAAAGGTCCAGGTGTCCATTCTGACTCTGTAAGGCCTTGTCCACTGCACTGTTGAGGAGAGAAGATATTGATTTTTTGAAAATACTGAACAATCCAGGGTGTTGCTGTTCCAGCACATTTGTGTTGGTGGAGATGAAGGTAATGAACACATATAAAGCAGCCAGAAACTCCTGAACACTCAGATGTACAAAGCTGAACACCTTCCCCAGCTGTAGACCAAACTCCTCTCTGAAGATCTGAGTGCACAGTCCTGAATACACTGATATTTCTCTGACATCAATGCCACTGTTTCTCAGGTCTTCCTCATAGAAGATCAGGTTGCCTTTATCCAGCTGTTGGAAAGCCAGTTTTCCCAGTGCCAAAATATGTTTTCTAGATTTTTTTTCTAGTTGAGGGTAAGTGTCACTTTTCTGATCATACTTTTGGTCCTTGTGTTTGATGTGAAAGATCAGGAAGTGTGTGAACATCTGAGTCAGAGTCTTGGGGATCTCCCCACTCTCTGCTTCACCCAACATCCTCTCTAGAACAGTGGCTGCAATCCAACAGAAGACTGGAATGTGGCACATGATGTAGAGGCTTCTTGATGACTTCATGTGTGAGATGATTCTGTTGGCCAGACTCTGGTCACTGATTCTCTTCCTGAAGTACTCCTCTCTCTGAGGGCCACTGAACCCTCGCACCTCTGTTACCTGGTCAACACACTCAGGAGGGATCTGATTGGCTGCTGCTGGTCGAGATGTTATCCAGAGGATAGCAGAGGGAAGCAGATTCCCCTTGATGAGGTTTGTCAGCAGCACATCCACTGAGGTCGACTCTGTTACATCCCACACGCTGTCATTGTTCTGGAAATCTAGACGAAGACGACACTCATCCAGACCGTCAAAGATGAACAGAATTTTGTAGTATGTATAGTGAGTTGGTTTTAATTCACGTGTTTCTGGAAAAAAGCAATGAAGAAGCTGCACCAGACTGAGCTTTTTCTCCTTCATCAAATTCAGCTCCCTAAAAGGAAGTGGAAATATGAAGAGAACATCCTGATTTACATTTCCTTCACACCAGTCCAGTATGAACTTCTGCACTGAGACTGTTTTACCAATTCCAGCCACTCCTTTAGTCAGCACAGTTCTGATGGCTTTGTCTTGTCCTGGTAAGGGTCTAAAGATGTCACTGCATTTGATGGGTGTCTCCTGTGTTGCTGGTCTCCTGGATGCTGTCTCAATCTGTCTCACCTCATGTTCATTGTTCATCTCTCCACTCCCTCCCTCTGTGATGTAGAGCTCTGTGTAGATCTCATTCAGAAGTGCTGTGGTTCCATGCTGTGAGATTCCTTCATTAATTTTCTCACATTTTTCCCTCAGTTTGGATTTCAGCTTTCTGTGGCAAGCAGGGAACATTTCTGATAAAGTGGAAGACAACAGCACACATGTTAATCTGATTTAAGGCCAACCATAAACAACTCATTGCAGAAAATACAAGAAAAGACATTATTATTAATAGATATTTAGTCCCCATAGATTGACCATGATACATTCAGGAAATTGAAATACTGTAAATGTTAGAGATAGGTAAGACCAGGGGTCGGCAACCTTTGAGACATGGAGTGCCAACTTTAACATGTCCAGTCAATGAGTGTGCCACTATCAACAACAAATAATATTGGTGCGGCGGGGGGTGGGGGGGGGGGGGGTAGTGAGCTTAAAATTGTTGAGGGGAGGGGGAGCAAGTTTAAAATTGATGACGGGGGGGGGGGGGGGGGGGGGGGGGTTTTAATTGTTAGCGGAGGGGAGGTGTAAATGGACACAAATTAAGTATTATATCGCGATCAATCACCAAGTATAAACGCCTCCACCGAGCAGAGCATTGAGGAGCGATTTCGATTGGAGGATTGTGATCTATTTTTTATTATAAATTTTTTTTGCTGATACTGGTCCAGCGTGTCGCGTGCCAGTGATTATGCCTCAGCGTGCCAACGGGTTAGAATGTCTGAGTATCAAAAATGACATTGAGAAAACATGCGTTGATGGAGGAAGCCATTACACCAGCTGAAGTTCCACCACACACACTGGTAACTGTCACCTGACTGAGGAGACCTACAACTAGCAGACTGGACATCTGAGAG
Organism: Brachyhypopomus gauderio; assembly: GCF_052324685.1. NCBI lineage: Eukaryota > Metazoa > Chordata > Actinopteri > Gymnotiformes > Hypopomidae > Brachyhypopomus > Brachyhypopomus gauderio. The sequence goes on along the minus strand of NW_027506934.1, from coordinate 27,971 downwards.
ACAATGGAGGGAAACAGAAAACACACCTGTGTATGACATCATGAGACAGTGACCTGTGGTCAAATCTGATTGGCTCAGTTTTAAAGAATAACAACGTATCCTCAAAGCATCAACATTCTACAATCACATGACAACAGTGATAAATGTAGGAGAGTCTTGAGTCTGCACCTGAGCAGACTACACTGAAGGGAGGTCAACTGAGGACAGACCAACACTGATTTAAGATCCTCATTGTGAACTGAGATTCACCAACAGTGTCCTCCCTCTGAAGTAATAAAGTGATGTTATGATGTCATGACCCAGAGCTCTTACTGGTCTGTAGTGTGTTAGCGAGGTCTGTCTGGTTCATGTTCCTCAGGACGTGCAGTGTGATCTTCATCGCCCCCTCTCTGACACTGCTCTGATCCTCCTCATCCTCCACCTGTTTCTCAGTGCATGCTGGGTAATCTGGACTCAGTAGATTCTTGAATCTCTTCAGCTCATTTTTCACCAGAGAGATGATTTTGTGCTCCAGCTCCTGAATAAACAGTATCAGTAAAACTACAGTGTTACACACAGATGATTATAACAGGATAATCCATTAAACACAAGAGAGGACTGAACTGAGAGGGACTGGGTGGTCCTGTGGACATTATGGTTTATTACAAAAGTTAAAGTACAAAAGTTTAATATTTAAGTTTCAAGAATACAGTTTTAAGAACTACCACAGAACAAGAGAATTAACAAAGCTTAAATATGACAGACTAACAAGAGAAGGGACAGAGATTAAATAAAACAGACTAACAAGAGAAGGGACAGAGATTAAATAGGACAGACTAACAAGAGAAGGGACAGAGATTAAATAGGACAGACTAACAAGAGAAGGGACAGAGATTAAATAGGACAGACTAACAAGAGAAGTCAACTGTGAAGAGGTGGGACTGATAATCACAGGGTGGAGTTACTGAATGGAAGGAGGGACAGACAGCCATGAAAAACACATGGGAAGTATAAACAGGGAAAGGCTGGGCGGGGCTAGAGGGACCAAACAGACAGATTGACAGGAGAGGGTGGAGCTCAGCATGACACACACACACACACACACACACACACACACACACACACACACACACACACACAAACACACACACACACAAACAAACACACACACAAACAAACACACACACAAACAAACACACACACACGCGCGGACAAATACACACCTTGAATACTGACTCCAGTTTGTCTTTAGAAATATTTACAGGTTTCTTTTGGGCACTGTGGACAAACAGAACAACAACTTTAATGGAAAATCTACATTTTATAGACCTGAATACATGATGCACAAACACCTTAAATGGAAGCACAATCAGCATGGCTGATCTGGAAGATGGGCCACCAGAAAAGGCAATGATTTGGTAGCAGTTGCACAGTCGACTTAAGCACTCTTTTATTTTGTTTGTTTACTCTGCTGAAGAGGCCGTTTAAAAGTAGTATGCACTTTGTTTAATATAAAAAACTTGAATTTAATAAAGGAAATGTGGAATTTCAAGTTACATCACTGAATAGGCCCTCTTTTTATGTTTACTATGCTGGAGAGTAAAGTTTTGCACTAACATTTTGCACTATAAAGCTGTTTTACATTTTTTGTTCTGTATTATGTTGTCGGAATATATGTAATTTACAAGAAAGCCAATTTCGTTGTTTTTTGTTCTGCAGAAAATTAATCGTTTAGACTAGTCGACCAATCGATAAAATAGTCGATAGTTGAATCGATAGAAAAATAGTCGTTAATGGCAGCCCTAACATGAACACAGACAGATAATGAAAGGGCCTCTACATGCTGCTGGATGAACTGTGGATGTAAGATGACACAGTAAAAGGCCTCATTTGATAAAGGTCCAGATCAGGGGATCTTTAAACAGACAGAACTTTTACATTTGGACCTCATACATATATAATGAATGTGTATATGAATATGAATGACTGGGGTGTGAAGTCATGTTGATTGGACATAATGGTGGAATCTAAAGTAGATATGTAAATAGAGTAGGAGGAGCAATGTGTATCTGATTAGAATATGTCACGGTAGGCCGGTCCGGCTCCTCAGGGGATCCGCCCACTTCACAACACTCCACCTCTCGTTCACTCCATAGATCACAAGCCCCGCCTACTGATCAGTTCTCTTCATTCCTGCACCTGTCACTCATTTCCAGTAACCCTCTTTATCCGTTAAAGGTCAAGATTGAGTGACTCTCTTCAGAGTTCAGAGCGCTATCCGCTCCTCTGATACCTTGCATTTAAACTGCATTTAACAGCTTTGAGTTGTGCTGTGACTATGATGGAAATGGACATTAAAGTCGACCCAGCACCACCTCCTGTGTCTGCTGCATCTGTCACCTCGTTACAGAATATACTGTATGAATAAACATTAGTGCTCCTCTGAGCCCTGGAGACTTTCATGTTGGGGAGAGACTCAACTGTACACCAACGTTGCTCTACAATAAAGTGGGACCTGTTATTCTCATCAAGTGATCTTGGAGTCTGTCTTCTTTATTTTATTACTCTGTTCCTTATTTGTTTAAGTATAATTCAGTGGTACTGGCTTTAATGTGGGATTAAGGAACCACAAATATTTACTCCCTCCACACATACGTAAGAACTGAGGAGGGAGAAACAGAGGAAAATGTGGAGAATGAAGACTTAAAATACTTTCAGTCTGATTAAAGAATCTCTGTGTGTAATGTGTCACTCACTGTGGGTCAGGGGTCACAGGCCCACTACTGAAGTAAGGAGGACATGGCATGGACCAGTCACTCTTCATAGACACACAGCTGGGTAGTGGAGATGATTCACTCTTCATAAACACACGGCTGGATACTGAAAATACGCTCTTCACCCTGATGAAGATGAGGAAAGTGTTGAGTAATTAAGTCCTTCACTACATCTCATTTATCCTGAATATTCCCTCTTCCTGTTTCCTCAGATTAAGTGCTGATGTAAAGCTCCTCACTTTGGGTCACTGCTGGAGTTATGAGGCTCCATCATGGAGTTGTTCCTCTTCACACACACACAGCTGGGCACTGGAGATGCTGCTCTCTGCTCCCTGTCAACACTTCATCATAAAGAGGAGGAGCAGGACACTGAAACACTGATTATAATGAACCTGATGTCACGGCAGTGTGACTCCGCCCCCAAACACAATCCCAGTAACACTGGACACACTGGAAAAGGACATTTTAACAGATATGTTATATACAGTATTCTACATATACGTGAACGCTTGCTAAACACTTAAATGCAATTACACGCTACTTTAGCGCCATCTTTTGGCAACTTATATTAATGAATATTGACGATGTTTTTTTCTTTTTTTTACCAATGTTCCGCCTAAGATCGTCTAGTTTAGAACAAATACAAATGTGATTTAAAGGCAAACAGTTCTTCCAGTGTGACAATATCAGTGACTATACAGTGGCCTCTCTTGAAAAATGCTAAATAATATTTGAATCCATATTTAATTTTAAACTTGTATTTAAATAGTTATATTTAGGTATCATAAGTATCTCTAACTACAGTGACTCTTTGACGATGATCCTTAAATACAGATTCTCCTGAACAATGTTAAATACGACATGCGCTATCACCTTTCTCCGTGTCAGTAATCTACATTTCCGGAGTGACTGAAGTTCAAAAAGTTCGCCGTTTTGTCACAGATCGTTTCGTACAGATTCAGACTGGATTACGTCCTTTATCGTTAGAACATTAAACCAGTATATTTTGTACATAATGTAACATTTCAAACATTTCTGTAAGTGTTAATAAACTCACCGTCGTATGTCCCAGACGTGCGTTCATAAGGTGATTTTTATTTGGCGTTTACTTTCGGTTTCGTCTCATCTCATTTGACCACACCTATGACGTAGTTTCCGTGCGAACACTAGGGGGCGCACAGACACAGAGCGAAAAACAAACGTGAACGTCATGGCCAAACGTTTTGAGAATGATACAAATATTAATTTGAAAAAGCTTCAGTTTTTATAATGGCAATTTGCATATACCCCAGAATGTTATAAAGAGTGATCAGCTTAACAGCACTTAATTGCAAAGTAAATATTTGCCTAGAAAATGAACTTTATCCCCCAAAACACATTTCAACTTCATTGCAGCCCTGCCTTAAAAGGACCAGCTAACATAGTTTCAGTGATTGCTCCATTAACACAGGTGTGGGTGTTGATGAGGACAGGGCTGGAGATCAATCTGTCATGATTAAGTAAGAATGACACCACTGGACACTTTAAAAGTAGGCTGGTGCTTGGCATCATTGTTTCTCTTCTGTTAACCATGGTTATCTCTAAAGAAACATATGCAGTCATCATTGCACTGCACAAAAATGGCCTAACAGGGAAGAGTGTCACAGCTAGAAAGATTGCACCTCAGTCAACAATCTATCGCATCATCAAGAACTACAAGGAGAGAGGTTCCATTGTTGCCAAAAAAGCTCCAGGGCGCCCAAGAAAGACCAGCAAGCACCAGGACCGTCTCTTAAAAGTGTTTCAGCTGCGGGATCGGGCTACCAGCAGTGCAGAGCTTGCTCAGGAATGGCAGCAGGCAGGTGTGAGTCCATCTGCACGCACTGTGAGGCGGAGACTCTTGGAGCAAGGCCTGGTCTCAAGGAGGGCAGCAAAGAAGCCACTTCTCTCCAGGAAAAACATCAGGGACAGACTGATATTCTGCAAAAGGTACAGGGAGTGGACTGCTGAGGACTGGGGTAAAATCATTTTCTCTGATTAATCCCCTTTCCGATTTTTTGGGACATCTGGAAAACGGCTTGTTAGGAGAAGACGAGGTGAGCACTACCACTAGTCTTGTCTCATGCCAACTGTAAAGCATCCTGAAACCATTCATGTGTGGGGTTGCTTCTCAGCCAAGGGAATCGGCTCTCTCACAGTCTTGTCTAAAAACACAGCCATGAATAAAGAATGATACCAGAATGTCCTCCGAGAGCAACTTCTCCCAACCATCCAAGAGCAGTTTGGTGATCAACCATGCCTTTTCCAGCATGATGGAGCACCTTGCCATAAAGCAAAGGTGATAACTAAATGGCTCAGGGAACAAAATGGAGATTTTGGGTCCATGGCCTGAAAACTCCCCAGATCTTAATCCCATTGAGAACTTGTGGTCAATCATCAAGAGACGGGTGGACAAACAAACCTACACATTCTGACAAAATGCAAGCATTGATTGTGCAAGAATGGACTGCTATCAGTCAGGATTTGGTCCAGAAGTTGAGTGAAAGCATGCCACGGAGAATTGCAGAGGTCCTGAAAAAGGGTCAACACTGCAAATATTGGCTTGCTGCATTAACTCATTCTAACTGTCAATCAAATCTTTTGTTACTCATATGATTGCAATTATATTTCTGTATGTGATAAAAACATCTGACAAACACACATAACAACCAGAGGGCAGCAGATCATGTGAAAATATAA